>NW_017805135.1:2942508-2962943 GCF_001891065.2 Hippocampus comes
TGTGTGTGTGTGTGTGTGGGTGTGTGTGTGTCTTTGGAGGGGTGAGGGAGTGTCAAGACGGCCACGGAGATGGCAGGTGATGAGGATGGTCCCCGCCCTCGCTGCCATAACCCATGTCGCGTGGAGTTACGGGCCCATCAGCACAAAGACAAATTATCGCGGGGGGAATTTCATGGACAGGAAGAATCTGTCACCTCCTGGAAGGCCCCCCTCCCCCTTCGGAGGGTCTTCACACCACCATTATGAGCGCCTTGGAAAAAAAAGGGAGGGAAAATGCACTAGGAGGCCCCCGTCCAGCACCACCCCCAGTACCAAGATGGATGATGGGGAGGAGGTGCTGGTCATAAGTTAGAGCGGGAATTATTTTGCTTATAGTGTTTTATACAGTCAAGCAGAGAAGACTCACTACTCTTCCTTTTCTCAGTCTAGTGCCTCTCGCCCTGGAGGAAATATGATCAATCATCAGGATGTGAACAAGTAGCAGCTACTGTTTCCAGCAGTGCAGTCGTGCTAAATATACCAAAATACAGGGCAGATTTAGGTGAACTGTATCGTTAAATGATGTCACCCACTCCTATATGATATCTCAAGAGAACACAGTATATGGTTCCATTCCGACCAATATGGCATCCAAAATGTTTTAATAAAAGCCTCAGGAAAGTATTTCACAAAATCATGACAGTTAATACAGAAAATGTCACAATACCAGTATTTTGTCACTCCCTTAAGTCAAATTACTATTACACTGGTGTCCTACATTTCGTAAATTCATTGTACAATGTCATATGACCTCAAAGATTTCACAACAAAATACCACATCACAATATTTGGACGCAACCGTCCTAACACGGTGCACTGATAAAACTCTTAATGCACCAAATAAAATCATCTAGGTTCAGAAAATTTTTTTAAAGTACACTAGACATCTACTTGCACAAAATAGAATAATTTGGACGCAGATATTTTTTTTTTAAAATAGACCTAACTTTTTACAGGGTACATCTTGTCCCAGCAAACAGTTTGTCAGTTGAAATGTAGAACTTTGAATACATCAGTCCCGCCGGAAAACTATTATCAAATTTTCCCGTTGGAAACTCTGCCTCTTTGTTCGCCGCCACCCTCGGTGCGAGCCCAACATGCGTAATCACGCTCAATATTTTTACAACACGGTGTAGCTACAACAATTTATCCTCATTCAGAGTGCCTGCATGTATCCAAACATCTCCCTGAATAATGGGGACAATGAGGCTTTAAGTTGTTCGTGGAGAGAAGCCACGTCTATTGTGCTGAAAAGATATCAGTTCAATTCAGCCATTATGACATTGCCTTTCAAATTTGTCCCGGATGACACAAAAAGCCTGGCGGCCCCTTTAACAAAATGAAGAAGGTGGGAGGGGCAGGGGGGGATTATTCTATCCCATCAAACTTTCAACCTCACCGCCTCACTCCTCTCTTTCACACACAAACTTGGACTGGCCGTATTTTTTTCTTGAGAGGTGGTGGTGGTGGTGGGGGGGGGGGCTCGGGGGCTCACTGAACGGCACATTTAAACACGCAAGTACCCTATTGGCTGGATTAGCCTGCTCCCTGCATGTGTGCAACCAGTAGTGGTGCATGCTAACTTGATCATGTTCTGTGAGAGTGAAAAGACAAGAGTCCCTAACTTTTCTCATGTCACTTTCCCCGCACTCACCCATACAATGAGGTTTGGGTACCGGCCTCGGTTTTAAAGAGCCCCTTTGAACTGGATTCATGGCACATTTGCATAAGCAGATTTGGGTGGAGGGGGTCTGGGGCAATGGAGGACTACTGCGGCTGGTCATTAATATGCCAGCTAATTCAGCACATTGTAAGCCCATTGATGCTTCACTAAAGGGCAGTTATCCCATTGCCATTGTTTAGGCCAGAACCAGGCTCAGCAGTTGTTGCACATTACATAGTTAATTGATTTAAAATCTACCATAAACCGCACAATGGGGGGAGATGTGGCGACCGCTGATAGAGTAACACTCTAACACGCTGAACCCTAATGTATGCATAATAAAGGCTTAATATATGTGTAATAAACATGTAGTAAATCTAGTGTAATGCACCAGCTTGTGAACAGACGATCATTTCCCCAATATCATCACTTATCCAGACACCACAAAGGTTCACAGAATTTTATTGGAGTAATATCAAAACACAGCTTGTTTTTTAACCACATGAGTCACTAATACTTTATCAGGACCATGTGAGCTCTTACAATGAATTTGTAAAAGTGCAATTAATATGTCGCAAATGCGTGAAGAAAAAGGCTTCATATCCATAAACAAATAATATTTCCTGATTATTGTCATGCAAATGGCCATCACCATCAACACTCAGATCAATGTTAGCTTCATAAATGGATAATACACATGTACAATACACATTAATGACTAAACATTGAAATAGCTGTCTTGTTTACAAAGAAATATGTGCAGATAGTTCCCCTGCCACCACTAGAACCACCACCACCTACCTCACTAAAACATGCTCAATACACGAAATGAACAAAATAAATGTTGCGTGTGCCGTTGTCCACCAATGTGGACATGTGTTGATTGATGAGTTTCTTTCTATACTCAGCCTCAATCGAAGTCATGTAATGACAACAAATTAATATTCATATCAACTACAAGTAGCAGTAAGTGAGCAAGTTAATTAATGTAAACTAAACAAGTTTAGCTGTAATTTTTTAACTACGTAACATGTGAAGTTCTACCACGCGTAACACCTAAAGCTGCTCAAGGCAGTCAGGTTCGATGCGAATTTCCAGTAAACTTTCCAAATTTCCAAATTTAGGTTTGGAATGTTTTCATTCCGCTTGTAAAATGACACCCATCGAGCTCAGGGCTTCATTCCCACATCATTTGCTGCGGATAACAAGGCACAAAAACGATTACGGTTGGACTGTTTGGTCCAGTCGCAAATGCGCCCGCCATATTTTCTCACACACACACACACACACACACACACACACACACACACACACACACACACACACACACACACACACACACACACGGCACCAATTAGTGGCTGTAACAAAGCCTGACCAAAAATAAACACTGCAGTATTGCATCCTTGTTCCAACAATGCCATGTAATCCCTGGGATATGCTGAACAATATTAGCTTTTCAATTACTCCTCGGGGCCCTTTGAGTGGCGGTCTTTTGAAACCCAGGGTCCCCAGCAACACACACACACACACACACACACACACACACACACACACACACACACACACACGCACACACGCACACACACTCGCCCTCCATAGCCCAATGTGAGAGCCTCTCCGCGACACTTTCGATGCAAGACGATGATTATGATGAGGTGCTGATAGACGAAGAAGTGGTGATTCGTGTTCTTTGAGAGATACCCGCCCACCGCCCATCTTTTGCACCGAGGGGCCCCTTACGCCATTGTCTGCTGTAGTTGTGTGCTGCAAGGGGCCCCGAGATATTCTTCTCCCATCCCTCTTCAATCTCCTGCCTGTTGATAGGGGCCACATCAAAGCCGAGAGGGGGGGTTCGTGGGGGGTGGGGGGCACCCGGTCTTTGTGGGCCAGTGGTCCCTTGACTCTCAACATGTGGTTTTGCGGCGATGGACATCGGCACCTTTTAACCCATTCTGTTCAGATTAGGCATCGCCTTCAATTGCGCATTAGTGAAACTATAGTAACCAATAAGAAGCTTGTAGCTGAAAGGAAACTATGTATCTTGTTGAGCTGGAACTGTCGGAACATGGCGATCTCTAGACAAGTTCCTCAGCGGGATTTTTGGCTGCCTGGATGGCGGTCGTGGGGAAGGGGGGGCCCTTCTTTTCACAACATTTTTGACAGTCATTTATATTCAGCTCAAAGAGTGGGGGGAAATTTGTTGTCCGCAGGGTACAAGACATTTAATTATCTGCTTTTTTTTTTCAAGTCCAGTCAGAGAGTGAGAGAGTGAACAACAAAAGAGAGGGGGTGGGGGTGCAACACAAGATGCAAGACTGGGAAATAAACAGGAACTTGTGAGGTGAGTCTCCCTGTGGTGGTCAACGCTGGTGCCTGCAGAGAGAGGAAGGGCAGAGCAAAGAGGGCCAAGCTTGTGTCTTTGCCGGCGAGGCGCAAACACGTCCCCCGAAATACTGAAATCCTCACGGCTCCCCCTATCAGTCGGATCCTTGGCCTGTGATTCCCCCAGCTTTAAAAGGAGCTAAAGACTCACAGACATCGCACACTCATTAAAGCCAGGCCGGCTCTGAGAGCAACTGTCATTGGCTCATGCCCGATTCCCATCGAGGGGCATCTTCACACATTCCCGGGTCATCTCCCCTCAGCTTTAGTGAGTCAACAGCTTGGATTTTAGTTGGGCACTGCAGTCACAACTCCCCAGCTCAAGTGGTGTGGCGCTTACTTGACATCATCAAAGCACGAGTTCCACATACGGGCAACATTTATTGAAACCGCTGGCACCTTATCTATGGGATGATCATATGCAGATACTCATTGATTAATGCAATAAATGAACAGGCATAGAAATCCCTGGCTATTTTAGAAGAATTTACTTAAAGGGTGGGGGCACTTAGTGAAATGGTAGAAGGTGTTGTCATGCTAGCTACTAGCTAGTAAGCCAACGACTGCTGCTAGTTCGAATAAAGTTGGTTTCAGTGGAAAACACGGTTTTGAACGTGAACCAATCGGGAAATCACAGAATAGGATTATGGTAGGAGTTCTAATGACTACCATAAATCATCTACGATGCCACCCCAACCGCTCCTTAATTGACACACTTTTGTCTGATGCACACTAAATTAGCAAAGCCATGCCGGTCCCATAAAATAAACACATCATAGCTTTGACACTTGACTAATATGCTTTTTTTTTTCTTTTGGGAAGTTACAGTCTCATTCGATGTTGCTCAATCAACACCAGGCTTACTCTGGGTTAGATCATCAGCATGATTGATTTTCTGGCTCGGTCTGGTCACCGGGAAGTTGGAGGAAACGTAGCGTGCTTCCAAGAAGGACAGCAGCTTGGCCGGACGCTGACGAAGGGTCTTGGACGAGCCTTCCGCGAGGTTGCGCGCCCCACCGCATGGAGTGCTCTGACAGGGTGACCCTGCGTAAACTGGCAACCGCACACCGTCTGCTTGGCATATTTAGCCATTTAGCGGGGGCTCTTGCGGAGATCAAACGGGTTCACGTCGGCCCTCTCGGCGAGCGGGGAGAAAAGGACATCAAAAAGGTGTTAATTTCACTTCCCCACTTTTGATTAAGTCAAGCATGAAAAGAAATGTAATACTCTCAAGTGGCAAGGGTTTACACTATTGATGCTGTTACTTCTGCTTCAGGAGGCCCAATCAGCCGGCGGGGAGCTGAGTAAACTCGGCCCTGAGTTTTAGGAGAGGCCAGATGGAAGGCTTTTGCTGTGCCTGAAAAGACAGCTTAAGAGCTCGCCTCCTCAATCCCACTCAATACTGACTGTGTGAAATCCTGGCCTCGGCCAATAGCACCCACCCCCCTCCTACTCCAGCCGTCTTCTCAAAAGCTGGTGGCTATCACCATATGGGCTTGTTTAAAAACTCCCACAGGCTGGTACAAAGCACAACAAGACCGTTTTCATAATATCAAGTACCCCCCCAAAAAAAGCAGCACCCAGTGACTCTTTCCCTGCTTTGTCATTTGAAAAGGTTGCACGTTCAGAATAACAGTGCACATAGAATGCGTCTGCGCTGGCAGACGTTTTTTTTTTCTGGTGAGACAATTAACGCGAGTCAGCCAGCGCAAGCCCAATTTCATATGTTGCAAAACCAACATGATTTCCAACCGCCGGTTTGGAGCAAACAGGCACACACAAGAAGTGTCAGCTGGGTTGCACCTTCCCACTACACTGCGGAGGGTGCATGGCGTGGAATGGAATGGCTTTTTTTTTTTTTTTTTTTTTGTATAGACTTAATAGAATCTTTAACCGCTGCGACAATCCACTCCCGTGGAGTTGCATTAAGTAGATATTGTAAAGGGACAATGTCCTAAATAGCTCAACATCAACCTCATTAGGCATGCAGGCAGGGCCCGGGCCATTTCATGGTGGAAAGCTATTGTCAAGGCTCACCCCAGGTGAGCATTAAATTGCAAATGATACCCTGAAATGCACAGAGAGGAGTGAGTGAGGGTGTGAGTGACTATTGCAAACACTCACAGAAGATTGTTCTCAGGACGAGACAATGAAAGGGCTGTTGGTGAAGCTGCTGCGACCGTAAAAAATCCAATACATCACCAGCGTTACGGGCAGGAAATTCCACTAGCTCGCCGAGTGTCTTATTTGTAAGCAAGGCCGACGGAGGCAAAAAAAAAAAAGTAAATAAAATAGAGTGAAAGACTGATGGCAATTATTCGTGCCCATCAACGACTCTACTACACTCAAGTGGGGCGAAGATTAAGACACATGGGCGGAAATAAGGTTGGGATTGATTCTGAAGAAGAAGTAGCGGTTTGTAGTTTCAAAGAACTCTTACAAACTTTTCAACAAAATCAATCTTCCATTGAATCACTAGCCATGTGGAAAGATCCTTTGCTTTATGGGGTTTGGTAAAGCTCTCGCTTAAGAATGAAGGTAGTGGGAGAATCCATCCATCCATCCATATTTTTTTGTAGCACTTATCCTGATTCAGGTCACTGGTGAACTGGAGCATATTCCATCTGACACTGGTCGAGACATCCTGAAGTGGTCAGTAGTCATTTGCAAGGCACTGGACAAATAACCCATTACTTGTCTGAGGAACGTTTGGGGCTCACCCGAGTAAATCCACATTAGTATCGGGAGAGCATGCAAACTGCCCAGAGCCGAAATTTGAGGCATGAACCTCAGAACTGTTGAGGCAAACATGATCACCACTAGACTGTCCGTCATGCCAGCAGAACTACTCATAGCTGCTAACTTCAATATTAATCATAATGCCATGTTGAGACTTGTCGGGCTGCATTAAAAAAAAAAAAAAAATTGGGTTGACTTCCGTTTTAATGCCGTATCCCACTGAGCAGCGAATGTTTGCGAGTGTTTGCAGATGTAGAGAATGTTGATTTTTCTTCAGAGTTCAAGGTCGTAAAATGTCGCAAAGGTGTTCGCCAGACATTCGCAACACTTTTAATGATCGCAAATAGTTTTCTCGTCGCCAAGAAAATTTGAAGACGTTCGAAGCCAAACAAAAAAAAAAATACTGTTTATATAAATATCAACTTTTGCTAGCTTTGCAAACATTTGCAAAACTCAGTGGGATACGGGCTTTGGATTAATTGATGAGTGTAAATTGTCCATCGGATTGATCCCTTTATACCTTGTCAGTGACGATAAGTCTAGGGCAGAGGTGCCAAAATAATTTTTGCATTTTAGCTACCGTTTCACTAGGAGGGCTGTTATGACTGAAACTATATAAAGAAATGAAGAATAACTGTTGATTCAACAATTGTTTAAGTTACGATCATGAGGGGTTTGGTCACAAGAAAATGCTTTGAATACATCTCTTAGTAATTACATATGAGAATTTAAAATTTTGGTCGACATTTTCGGAAGGATCATTAAAGTTGAAATTTTTGAGCTGCTTTCGCGGGCCACATTAAAATAATGTGGCAGGCCAGATCTGGTCCTCTGGTCGAGGGTGTAAGCTGTTTCTCATCGGAAGTCAACTCGTTGCAGTTTCTCTGCACTCTTGCAAACTTTGCGACAAGATCCCTTGACGCTGGATCAATAGCCAAACACCTTCAAGATCTTTTGGATCACGGGGTTAATAAAGGGCTCTCTGAAAGGGGAAGCTCCACAGCGCTGTGGTGAGTGGCAATAAATGAGACGGCACCCTGTCAGCCTTCCTGATGAGGGATTGTCCCCTTTGCATATTTCTTGTCACCGGTGGCATAAGTGAAAGGACCCCGGAGGAAAGTGCAAGTCAGTTTAGTGAATTAAAAGTACGGAGGAGGGTGAGTGGACTTGCGGTGGATGACAAGCAAGGTGCTTCTCAGGCAGAGGACCATATGTCTTCACCAAGTGTCCGTGCAGGGGGGCGCCGATAAGCCCACCGCACAGCATGTTTTTGCTGGAACAGTCGGTCACACTAATCCATACTTGACACCTTATGACTTTAAGGCGGTATTGTTTGAGTGTGCCATCGAGTCATTACACAATGCTGAATTACTGCAACTGACCTGTGCAAGATGGGAGTTTTCATGACATTGCATAAAAACAATCGTTAAATTTTGCCAACATGGAAACATGCGCCCCATTCACATGAATAGTAGTTTGCAACGTTTGTGTGACAGCGCCTTTTTTTTCTGAACATTTTCAATTTCTACGAAATGTACTTGTACTTCTCCAATACATGTCAAATTGCATCCCAAAATAGTAAAAGAACAAAGCATTGGCAAATCTTACAGTTCAGTTTACTATTAATCCTGTACAGGCGAATAATCACAAGGCATAATCTGCTCCCAGGAGCAGCGTGGAATCCTGCCTTCAGGGCTGAATAAAAGGAAAAAAAAAAAGTGTTGCTCGTTGTTTCCGCTTGTGCTTTAGATTTAGAATTATCACGCAATTACAATATAATGACACACATTAATTGTTCCAGGGACCATGTTGAAGGCATTAATTAGCATGCTACTAGTGCCGTGTCCTTGCAACTGTGAGCATTTTGAGGGGGTGAAATTGAAGCTAATATGCTCCCGCAGATAAATATCCTCTGGCGAGTGGATGTAAATATCAAAAAACAAGGTCGAGCAGGTATTCATGACAACACCAGCAGGGCGGGAAGCAGCGCAGACATGCTGGGGGAATCCAGAGGCATTTCATGTGTGTGTGTTGCAAGTGAATGCATCTATTTAGTGGAAAAATGTCAATGTTTAGAAGGGATGAACAATCATGAACATCATTAGGAATCGATTGAATGTATGGCATTGACTGCAGATTGCTGCAATTAAGGAAAAGCATCAGTGGCGCTGTTAATTCATTCTTGACTAATTTTCTGCCAAAAGAAGACAACATTATGCCAATTATGAGAGGCTGAAGTTTCCAAAACCCCAAATTAACAGAAATGTGGCTGGATCCAAGCCACATTTTCAAAGCGTCTCTAAAATAATGGCATGCTGTTGCTAGCTCATACACCAAAACGTCAATGTTTGGCTAATAACAGAAGACCTTAGTCCTTCAGGGTCTGAGGACATGACAAAAGATGAAAATTAGAAAATAAGAGTGAAAATGGAATTTATTTGCCCAATGAGTCTGTCATGGCGGTTTAGTTAATTGCCCATCTTTTGTGAGAAGTGTGGATTATCGTTGAAGGCATATACAAACATTAATGCCGCTGTTCAAATCTCTGTTTGGTGACGCTTATTGGATTATCTAAAGAGGACCCCGCTCATCTCAAACGCAGCCACGGTGTTTAATCTATGAGCAAAGTCAGCAGTGAGCAATGAAAGTCACTCGGCTGTCCAGCAGAGAAGTCGAGCTTCGACACCTGGCCGAAAACTGCGTGGGGCCGGCAACACTGCATGTGTGCGTGGCCTTGGAAATTTCTGTCGGGAGAGGAGATGCAGTAATTTAATTTAGGGGACACAACACCATTACAGAATAGTTTAGGTTTCGCGTTATACAAGACTGTAAATGCTGTTTGCGATGGGGGGCAAAGTGCCTTTTGGAAAACAATAGTGACTCTCCATCCATTCATTTTTTTTTTTTTATATGCGCCAAAGTGCAAGTCCGAGCAGTCTTTGAGTGAGAGGCAAGATACACTAAGGAGACATTGACGGCCATTTGCAGAGAATACAGTGACTAACAACCATTCACAGCTACGGACAATTTAGTCTTCAATTAACCTCACATGCATATTTTGGGAATGGGAAAGGAAACCAGAATACCGGAAGAAAATTCACAAAAGTGAAGTTCCCTTGGAGATTCAAAGCCAGATCTGACAGTGAAGCAGTCGGTCAAATCCCAATTACACTGTTCTGCTGATAATGTTTCATGTTTTGTCTAAAAGCCAAAAACAGTAATCAGTAAAAATGGAGGACATTTTACCTTTTGGTGAGCCACCGCCTCAAAATATAGAGTGGCCAATCAGAGCGTTGCAAGTCTGACACTTTTCCTGCTGCAGGCTGTTGAATTGAATGATACACTCTGGGAAAAACGATGCAACCATACGCATAATCTTTTGAATATGAAAAATAAACAGGCGCACGTTTTTTACAGCTCCAAGACAAGAATATACGAAATGAATTACCATTAAATTGAGACTGCACTGGAAAAAATGTTTTCTTGAATTAACTCAATTTTAATTCGTCGAGGGTTTCCACAAAATCATGTAATCTGGATCCAAATTTTCTTTTGAAGTCTACTATACATGTACTTAAAAATGTAGCTAGATCCAAATGATTTTTTCTTGTGCAACTACTTGAGAAAAGAAAATTTAATAAATTTAACACACCCATTTTTTTCAGGTTATGCTGCAAGCATGTTCGCTATGACTGACTGGGAACCAGTCCAAGGCATATGGTCCACCTTTTGGTGGAAGTCAGCTGGGATAGGCTCCAGCTCCCCCCGACACTTAACAGGGGAGGCGGTTTAAAAAAATTGTTATGTAAAGCTTGTTAACTAAAATCCTACCGCTGTGCTACTAACATGAGGATGTTTCACTGGTACTCGTACGAGAATACTGGAAAAGCTAAGCTAACAAGATGCGGTCGACGTCACTAGAAAAAGACCAGTTACGCATTAGTTACAAATGTCTTCATCTACAATCTCATATAAGGGCCTATGCCTTGGTAGAGAAAAAAATATTTTTAGCATCAGTGCACAAATGTAGCTACATGATTTCCTTGGGCCTGGCAAATTACAGAACTGGCAGTTATTTTTTGCTGGTCCATTTGGCAGACAGTTTGATGTAAAGTGACATTTGAAGAGCTCTTTCCCAAAACACGACAAATCCAGTTCAAATGTTCTATTTACCCCCAAAAAATCATTTTTAATTTCATATAGCATGGTCAGACGTACATAAAACCCACCATTGCAATGCAGCTGGCATACATGTGTATTGCCACAAACGCACCAGAGGATGGCAGAGCGGTTGATGAGACTTAGCTCCTGATTCTGGCTGGTGGATTCAATGGGAGGGAACGGAATCGGAGGGGATAAGGAGGAACTGGGGGGCAATTGGAAAGAACGCGTTAAGCGCCACCAAGCAACTCTTTTTTTTTTCCTTTTTCAATTCCACACCACAGTTTAAATAATCCGGGACCCTACGCACGGTACAAAAGTAAGGCGAGCGGCAAATAAATCCAGCTTCGAGTGGCATCTGGCATCACATTTCAAAAGGTAGCTCAAAAGACACCAGCAGGATGTAAGTGACAGTTGTGACACTAATTCTAAGAATCTAAGACGCAGGGATATGTCTTTTTTTTTTCTTTTTTAAAGATTGCCCCCTCTGCTATCCCTTTCCATTCCTTCGTGATTTGATTAGACAACCATGCAGCAGGAATGGACAGGTATAAGGCAATAAAAGAAGGAATTTTGAGGAGATCTCGTCGCAAAATTTATCTCTATTAACCGGTGGAGAGAATTTTATAAATGAAATACTTTAATGTCATGTAGACCTATGAACTCAACAAATATGTGAACTTATACGACAAACATATGTATGTTTCATATAAGTGTGATATGCACACACAATTATTCAAATGCATTGGAATAAGTCCTCAATCTCCATTTTGATCTGACAATACAAGACTACCTCAAAAACGACTGGCTACATTCATGCTTTTAAATGACTGGTTGTAAACTCAGGCGCATCCAATGTCTTCAAAACATGTTTTTTGTATACTTTGAAATACGTTCCTGAACTCTCAAACATGCTTCACAGCCTGTAACAGTTTTATGTAAAATGACATTTGGAGAGACTGTCCCAGCACAGCACGAAATGTTTTGAGGAGAAAAAAAAAAAAGCGACATGGTCTGATTTACCACCCCCACCCCCCTACTTCATTGCTGCAGTCTAAAAACATTCAAGAGAAGTTAATAGATCCTTGAAGATTTTGCTTTCCTGGGGGTCATTCTCTTCATATGTAGTTGCATCAATGCCAAGTAAATTGCAGGCTTCTGGTCTACGGCCCCTTATGAGCATCGCGGTGCAACAAGGCGGTCTTCAATGCACGGGACTGATCTCTTGGCAGCCGACGATGCGGTGCGCTAATGAAGAGGTAATGAGCGGGCCCATCCCGGCAATCTGCAAACGGCGAGCCGCCGCGGTGCAAAAGTTTACGTTCCCAGGACATGGAGGAAGAGCACGGCGAACAAGCTGCAGCATGAAAGCCCGGGCCCGGGTCGGCCGCATAGATCTGCAGCCACAGAGGGGATTACAGACACCTACTTCCAGCTTAGGCAGGACTTTTTGAAGTTTGGGCAATCGGAGGGGAGGGATCCCTTTGGCAGAGTCCTGTTTGATTCTGGTGGGAGTCCGTCTCTAATCCCCCTTTCCCGTTCTCACCTTCTGCCTGATCCACTGCAGCCTCTCATCCCCGCGGTCCGGGATCATTATCCACCTTGGCCGAGGGGGGCTCCCCCCCTCATTAATTTCCCTAAGAAGATTACAGAGTGTGGGTTTGTTGTTGTTGTTTGAGCCATCTGATTTGCCTAAGCCCTTTGTTTTTTCATCTCGTTTACACTTTAATGCCCCCCGAATGAGTTTCAATGATGGAGGGGATCAACCTGACCCACTGAAAATGCAGCGAAGAACTTAAGAGAAACTCGCCCAAGGGGGGAGGAGGCGGTTGGATGAAAGAATGAGTACATCTCACTTCTCTCCATTGAAGATTTAGATGTTCAGAGGGAAAAGACAAGCGCTGATTTAACCTCGGCTCATCTCCTCGGGAGTGGAGGTAAACACTGGATGGGAGGCCGGATCACTCGCGATGCGTCCAGTACATCAGCCATTCCCGGTCTTTGTAAGCTACGCACTCCACTTCGGCATCCTGGCGGTTGGTGCACCACATCAAAAAAGCCAATATATCGCCATTAACGCCATCGTGTTCAATCAAACAGACACAATTGCAGTATCATTAAAAAAACGTAAATACACCGAAACAATAATGATTCCTCAGGACAGAAACAGTTCCGTAATGCAGTGTATGTAAAGTAAACAAACAACAGCGAACCATGGACAGTTCGTTAAAGTGCATTTAGTTGCCTCTCCCTGGTCTAGATTATGTTTACTACCGTGTATTTTTTTTAGGGATGAGGTGGAATTCGTGTTCCCGCAAAGCTGGGATCACATTTTTCAGTGGTGGCGGAGGACAGAAGAACCGACTCAGGTGGGTCTGGCAACGTCATTTTGAATGTTTCTCGACCCAGTCAGCTGTTTTTAGTCACGTGACGCAATAAAGAAACGACAACTCGAAGCTCTGCCAAAGGCTGCAGTGCCATCCAAAATTCAAGTCAAGTCAAGTACAACTTTATTGTCAAATGTGCTGCATGTGCAACATACAGCACAGATGAAATAAAAAAAATGTTACCAAGGTAAGAGAATTTCCATCTGTTTACAGTATAAAAAAAAAAAAAAAAAAGTCCTGAGCAAAATAAATCGAAATGATGTTTGCAGATTTTCTTTGAAACTGCGAACTTACTATTTGGTGGTCAAACTGCTGTTTCTGAGAACTACTTGACATCGGCGTTATATTTTCTTCACAAACACATATTTATGGAAAAAAAAAAGATAAATGATTGCTCATTTTGTTTTCCTATGATTCTCCATACTTTGTGCGGTAACAACTGCTTCCCATCTGTGTTGCAGGAAGTTGATCACCTTACTTAATGGGATCAGCCCTGTAACATCGGATCAATATATTGGAGGTTTCTCAGACCCCCTCAGGGTTGCATGCACCACAGTTTGATGATCCCCGCAGTGGATTAATTAGGACCCCAGGCCCACCATTACCCTGGTGGGGGTAAGCAGACCAGGCCAAATACCCTTCTGACAAATGAATCTTTGGAGTGATGTGGTCACTTGGCGGACCTGTCTGGACAAAGCCAGAGGGGGAATTAGTTTGGAAATGACCACTCGGTCGCTTCATCTTCTCCGTGCGACATCTCATTAGGAAGATGAACACAGCCTGACCCTGGCTCCGGCAAGGCTTGGCAGTCTGCTACGCCAGAGTTCTACTCACCCATCACACATCATTATCAGCTATTAGGCATGGTGAGCTGAGGGTTACATAATCAATCCGGCTTTTCATAAGGAAAGGACGTGGGGCTGGACTTCCGTGGCCAACCTATAACCATATTTCTGCTTTTAATTGAACCACATTTGCATGAATTTAGTGTAAGGGATGGGCTTTTTTTGACCAACTGTCATTGATTGAGTATGGGGAAAACTAACAAAGAACCCATGGAATGCATTCTACTCGACTGACTTCGGGTTATCGGGTGGGTACACCCAGTGTCATGTGAAGCAGGGGTGTGAGGGAGTTAGGTCCGGGGCATACAACTTAAATTAAGGTTGACTTCCAAACAAGGATCGATAGGCGTTCAAAGCGATAAGAAACGCTGTTCACAAATCTCCTGACTGGGTTCAGAAGGACATTTAGTATCCGCCCACATCGTTTCGACTCTCACTGATGATGAGTTTCTGACGGGCATCGGGACTTTCACGTTGCTTTGTACACCTTGGGATGATCTTTCATTCTTATGTACTGTGCAGTTAAAAAAATATATAAAATAATAATAAGCAGTTTGTAAAACACCTACACAGCACCATTATATATATCTCAATCCATCCATCCATCCAGTTTCCAATCCGCTTATCCTCACTCGGGCCGCGGGGGGTGCTGGAGCCTATCCCAGCCATCTTCGGGCAATAGGCGGGGGATACCCTGAACCAGTCAATGTTTCCATTTGTTTTTTGCCCCCCCCCCAAAAAAAAAAAAAAACATTCAAAGCCATAAAGGAGAGATCAAGGGGAAGTAAAAGTGAACCAGGTTGAACAAAATCCAGCACAACACGCCACCTTCCCATACCCTGTGAGTAAACTACCTACTCCCTATCTGCAGCAAACAATTCAATACAATTAATTTGACAAAGCCAAAATGTAATTGATTGATAAGGCTCCAAAAAAGCCAGCCATAACCTTGCTGGGCTTGCATTTGTCTGCTGGCGCAGACGGACAGTGCAGATGTCATCAGACCCATCAACAGCCCAGACATTATCAGGCGACAGGATCGGTCCATTTGGCCGCCATCATCTTTGAAAGTGGGGCTAAGCAGAGGAGGTGTGTGGGGATGGGTGGGGGGGCTTAGATGAACTAATGGGACAATCGTGTATAACCCATCACCATCTTGATCTCACAGGCGGGCCCGTGTGCACTTTCAGGTCATGCTCTTGACCTATAAACCCAACTGGCCAGTGGCATTTCATGACGAGTTCTTATTTGTTCCATCTACATTGCTGTATTGTCACATTTCTGAGTGACAAATCACAGCAAACACCTTATTTGAGCTGCTTGGATCCGGGAATGCATTATATACTGTATACTGTATTTTATCCAAGTATGCTCAATTCCAAAGTGGTTGACTTCTCAAATGTAAGCATATTTAGTTTCGACTGTACCATAAAATGAACAAACTGTGATTTATATATGGCTGCCTGTGGTCCTAATTAACTTATATACGGTCTTGGTTACATGATAAATGCTTTCAGTTGTGGGTGACGTGATGGTCATTGACTTCGATTCATTTGAATCCAGGAGATACTTTTAGCAGTGGGAAGTAGACTTCAGGGGAGGTGCAACTGCTTCAGAAAAGAAACGTATACGATCGGCATGTATTTGTACATTTCCTTCAGTTTTAGAGCCATTTTAAAAGTGACATTGTTCTCAAGATTGAAACGCCATTTTTGTTTCTGCAAATAGAATAGGAAAGCGTGGATAGTAGAAGGGAGGAGGCATCAAGGGAGGGATGAAAGTGAGGATAAACCACATCGGGCCTCAGTGACACAGGGGGGCTGCAGCCGGTGGCATCAGCTCCCCTGGTGGTGTCTCCCCTCCAATCCTGCAAATTTGATATGAACTTGATGGAAATTTAATAAGTGCTCACCGCTGCTCGGCCCGTTTGTAAAGGGCCCCTCTAAGCACTGGGCCAAGAAAGGCTTTCCTGACCCCAAGGGGCATCGTGCTGCTTGAGCCAATATAGAACGTGTACGTCCTGAGGGGGAATAATATGCGGGGCTGACCCACGTCTGTTATATTTCCCCCTCCCCTTTAACTCCTCTCTCTTCCTTCCCTTCAAAGGCACTGCTGCTCAGCTGCCACACTACACAGCTCTTTGAGTTAAAAGCACAGCCATTCCCATTTGAAATGGCTCCCTTTGCTCCCCCTCGTCAGCCTGGCTCACTCTGGATGCGCCACACTGAGCGGAGCTCTGCAATGACAACTAAATAGGCCCCCCCTAATACCACTTCATAAAGCTAAAGAAGTATCCTCCAGGCAAAAGCTGTAAATTAAAGGCATCGACGTTGTTGGCTGCACAAGTGAACCTTCCGCTCAAATGACAGCGGTGGCTTTAAGCGCACAGGCTAAATGATACTTTAAGCACGCGTGATTTATAGACATGGCTCCCCTGTGACAAAAAAAGGATCTCACGTTTATGACGACTAACGCACAGAACATGTTCGTGTAACTTCTATAAGTGGCATGGAGCCTGTCCTAACGCGAGTTTAGCAGGACGACTAATGTGCGTAATGCATTGCATCATCACTGAGTATACCCATGGCACTTGCTTCTGGAATTTAACAGTGGCGGGCAGTCCGTCAATACCGGCGGTTCATCACTGATGGACTCCCGTTTTGCTGAGGCCTAACAACTGACTGAACACTTTGAAACACTGATGGACCAAGAGTCGACCGAATCCATTTTTCAGCCGCCCCCCCCAACCGTCACGAACCTAAAAGGCATTCTTCCAAGCTTCCGTTAGTCCTCCTCCTCCAATGAAGTGTTGTCATGACAAGCATGCGAGGTTGAACCTTTCCTCAACAGGAGACCTCCTCCTTCTACAGCAGGAATCACAACACGCCTTAACAGCACGCGTCCATAATCCCTGGCATTTTGTCGGGTGTTGCTCCATAATGAGCAAATGCGGCCACGTTACTGCATGTTTTTTGGGAGTCAATATGCATGATCAAATCAATCCAAATGAAGATCTGCCCATCCCTCTAATTAGACGAGGTGACTGGAGATTGATTTTTAATTGCAAAAGTAATTACATGGAGCAGATAGCCAGTGACATTTGATTATCTCTGTGATTGATTAAAAGGCCCGGCTGCCGGGGCAGATCGTCAGCTGCCGGGATCTGAAGCAAAAAAAAAAAAAAAAAAAATGGCGGGGAGGGGAATTAAGAAAAAAAGTTGTCTCGCTTGTAATCACTAGTTTCGTGGCTGAAATTACAAAAGCCAAACATCCCCCCTTAGAGGAAAGGTGGCCATCTTTGAATCGCCATTAAAAAAGAAAGAAAAAAAATATTTCGGAACTGTTCACTTCCAGATTGCCTTTTCACCTCATCATAGCGAGAGAGCGCAAGAAAGGCAGCACGGGGAATAAAAAAAAAAAAAAAAAGTGAAGAAACACTCTTATCTTCTCGAGTGGCCCCTCATTCATCTTCATCTCTTGTCATCTCTTCGCAATGGCTGCCTGCGCTCGCTCATTGTTGTCCGTCCATCGCAGAGCAAACAGCTCGAGAGTGTCTTTTCTCCCTTAAATCCTCCCTCGGTGTTGTCTTTTCTCCTCTTCTTCGCCTGTCATTCATTTTTTGGAATCCCTTTTGCCAAATGAAGGATGACAAGGTAAATCCAAAAGGGGGGGTGAGGGAATACACCTCAACTGTTGATGGCGCTAAAAGCTGTTTATGTGGCAGTGATGGACAGGCTGACTGATAGCACTTGGGAATGAAATGGACATGTCACTTGATGCGCGCTAGTTAGTTTGCACGTGAGTGGACGAGTTCTTTAACAGAGTATTGCTGCACCAGCAATATGTACATTATAAGGGTACATATTATAAACGCTATGTCAGAGATGGATTCAAGTAAATCATGTCTTTTTTTCAACAACATATACATATTAGGGGTTGAATAAGTTTTTTTTTGTAGTCAACACTAAGGCGCTGGCAGTTGAATCGATTTCAATTAAGCGATAATGTCATTAATGTGTTTTTCAGTTGTCAACTCAATGCCTGCATCTCCAAACGAGCCCTCTCACTCACTCTCACCTCCCTTGCACAAACCACACTGCCAACTTGTTCATCCAATTATATTCAGACACCTGCTCATCCATTCTGATGACGACACCGTCATTGCCTTGCAGACTGTCGGAAATTGTCAAACGATAAAACCAGTTCACGGAACACCACTGCTGCGTTTGTACTCGGTCTACAGTGGTCATGCTTTGCTAGAATGTATTGAAGCAAACCTGCAGTTGTGTCATGTGGATTGCTGTAAAAACTTTTATATGGTCCATCTGTCTCTGAGACCATAAAGGAGTCTGTGATTTGTGACCGGATTCATCAGTCAGGGAGTAGGACGAGGGTTACGAGCATGTGTGCAGGCTAAGAGAGAAATGCTTTTTTTTTTCTTTTTTTTTTTTTTTTACAGAATCAAACTTTTTTTTTTTTCAAATACAGTAAAGAGGTTATTGATTGACCACCTCTTTGTTTCATCATTGAAGTACGAAGTAGACTCGACAGTATATTGTCCGTCTTTTCATTGTTCCAGGAGAGCCTTTGGTGAATTCTTTAAAGGCTGACATGATGATTTAAGGATGTTCGTCAGCTATCATTAGCGGATGCCTTTTTAAATGTGCGTGCATTTATTTATTATTTTTCAAGTGGCCCTGCTACCGGTTTCCCTTTTCAGTCAAATAATTCCACATGCTTGGGGCACCACTGCTAGTTTGATGCACAATCCCACCACCTGTCAATGTCAGCAAGTTATCCATCTTGTTAATGCCGAAACATGTTTTTGGTCATCAATTTATATAACTGACATGCAAGCAGAGGTGGGCAGTTTCCAACATTTTGCCACTCTATCATTTATCTGAGCACTAGTCCGTCATCATCTTTCCATCATTTTTTTCAAGCTCAACGAAACGATAATTGTCAGTCAACCAGTTTGTCATGTTATTTTAACTGCACTTACGTCATCTCTTCTGTCAGTAAATTAAAAAACAAAAAACAAAACAAAACCATCATAAATGGTAGATGGTGTGCAATATATATAGGTGAATCTAGATCATACGGGTGCATGACAAAAGATCACACACACACACACACACACACACACACACACACACACACACACACACACACACACACACACACACACTTATTTGCCAATCTATTAAACTACAGCAAGTACAGCAGGCGCATGCTCGTGGCTTGTAACCCCTAAAACACCCAAACGTTTTTTGCCTGACCTGAACCAGAATCCAGCTCTGCATTGTGTCCAAGGGTAAAACCCAATTCAAGTCTGATATTCCTGCTCCTGTTTATAAATTCTTGTTGTGATCATATGCTTCTTCTTCTTCTCATAGGCGGATTTATAGCTCTTTGATGGATACCGCCATCTACTGGACAGCACCGTGAAGAAACACGCGAGACAGGGGCGTGTTTCTGTCTGTCGTCAACAAAAGCGGGCGTCTGACGGAACTTCCGTCAGTACTGATGGAATACCCACCTCTGCATACAAGTGTTTTACGAAAAAAGTTTGGAAGTTACCAATGCTGTTTATTGTGTGCATTGGCCTGACAGTGAGTCCTACTGAAGTACAGGTACATCTGTTTTACTTTACATCGGTGGCTCACTTAATTTTCATCTTAATACTGTTTACATTTTTCCTTAAAGCATTGTCTGTCCAGTCAGTCATGTTTTTCTGTGACAGGTTATTCTTAACATAATTTTTCTCAACAGAGAATTGTGCTGTCACTTGCCTTCAAGTTGACCATGTCGAACAAGTTGTGATCACGCCTCAAAGTACCAAAGTTTTAGAGTTTCAAGAGCGCATGGAAGAGATGTTTACATTCGTTGTTGTAAGAAAAGTCACATGTTCGTGAGTCTCTTGCTTTGCTTTTTAACTGACTTCCTTCGGGGTGAATCACACACACACACACACACACACACACACACACACACACACACACACACACACACACACACACACACACACTAGTCACACATATGCACACACACACATACACACACAAACGTGTCCATCTGGAAGACATCATCATGGCCTGCGTGCCCACCAGTGGGGACAGGCGTGTGACAGGCATGCACACACCGTGGCCTTACCATGTGTCTTCCCGTCTTTCATCCCCCCCATGTTGACTTCGGGGAGGAGAACCACTGTGCTGA
>NW_017805135.1:2962960-2987757 GCF_001891065.2 Hippocampus comes
CCCCCCCCACCCCCATCACATGCAAAAACGTGAGCGGGTGAGAGCCTCGGGGAAAGTGCCACTCAGACGCACACCGGGGCCTTGTACCGAGAAGATGCCCAAGGACCGATTGGATTGCTGAATGCAAATAGGTAGCACACATATGAACACAACTAAGTGTTTAACATCCGGGTCTCGCTTTGCCACTTCTCCTGTGCGATTACACAGGGTATGATGTCCGCAAGTGATTAAGACTTACCATCAGACTGTTCTTTCTGTCTGATGCTCGAGAGTCTTGAGCCCGCAATGATGAGCGATCGACCAAGACTGAGATGCAGAGGTAGAAGTAAAACTGACATATCTTCAAGCTATGACTTTGGTAAATATAGAAGTACTGATTACACTCATATACTTCAGTAGAGTAATGACGTATTTGGACTATGTTACATCCTACAACTGGTGAGAACGAGTAATTTGACCCAACATGGCACACATACAAAAACTCCCATTCGCCTACAATGTAGCTTTCTATTGCGTTGTAAAGAGTAAAGAAAAAGAGCATGCCGCGCATGGCCTCGCCGAGGTGTGATTGGGTTGCGTTAGCCACCTGGGCCTTCTCCCAATGAGACCAGTAATAAGGGCAGCACTTATCAGGTGTTGCCTCCAGCCACCACACACAAACACACTTGCACACGCACAAGCACCTACAGATAGCGGCATGCTGGGAGGAAAAGGGGAGGGGAGAGGGCAAGGCGAGGGCCCACCACAGTCAAGCTGTAATTAATCACCATGGAGCAGAGAGCTGTCAAATCCCCAGCTCTTGTGAACTGATAATGCTCCGGCACAATCGAGTCCAATGGAGATGAGATTTCCCCCCCACCTCTGGTGATGAAAATAAAAGGAGAGGAGGAAGAGGAGAGCATACATATTTGTGATCTTGAACAGAGCATTCTTTTTCAAGCTGAGTGTCTTGATCAATACTTTTCCTCTGCAGCAGTTTTTTTTTTTTTTTTAGATTGACTTGTTCCCTCCATTTGTTATTAAAGCCCCATCACGCACGTTGCATCAACAGCCCAGACAAATGCAATAAGTCGTCTGATATTAAAGTCACATTCACAGTCGTTCAACAGCTAAATGCATCAATAGTAACAGCTGCACAGCATTATGTAACAAATAAAGGTGACACAAAATTACATTTGCCCAATACGCTTCAGTCAATAACAGACTGCAATACAGTCGTACCATTGCTTTCATTTTGGTTGTTTGGTTTTTTTTTTTCCATTTCATTTGGCTCAATCAGACTATTGAGTATTGAGCAGCTTTTTGTGACCAAGTACTTTGATTCGGATTTTCTGTGACTGGCATTGAGCTGTTTGACAACATGAAGCCCTGAGTGAAGCCATATGTTAGCTTATCGTGCTAGCCATTGACCGGCTAATTGCCATGTGTGTGTGTTATGTTTTTTTTTTTTTAATTACTGGGTGAATTATTATATATATATATATTTTTTTTTTAATAATGACTGCTGACTCAATATGACTTTTGGCCTATTTTGACTTTTTATGAACAAGGGGGCCTCTATTATTTTCTCGGAGAAACACCTTTTATTTCATTATGTCAAATAATTTTTAAAAATCAAATGTAAACAAAAGAAAACATGGATTTCTAAGCCTGGATTTCTGGTTTATTATAATCACAACAAGAAAAAAGGTGTATTATATTATCATCATATGTGTGAATGCGCTTGCCAATTAAGTGAAGCCCAAATATGCAATTTCATCCCAAGAGTGACTCTGTTTGATGTCTATCTTTTTTGTGTTTATTTTGGCTTGAACACTGCTTTTCCTAAAAGTCAAAGTGTTCTGCCAGTGCTGGAGTTCATGACCTCTTCCACGGGTGTGTTTTGCCACTCAGGGCGCTAAGCATTGGCTTTAGGGGTGGAGGGGAAAAAAAAAAAAGTCAGGCTATAGACACGCCGCCTGCCAGACAGACTTTGGAATGTTTTCTTACACGCTTTTAAACAAGGCTTTATTGGCAGATTGTGTGTCAGGAACAAATAAGCATGATGGGCCCTCCAGAATGTGTGCTTGATAAGAGGAACAAGGCATCCACAATTCGAGGAAAGGCCAGGGGCAGAGATGAAAGAAATGCTTTGGACCCGGTCTGGGTCCTTATCGGTCTGACTGTGGCACACTGGCCCAGTTAAACAAATTCTACTGCATGTGTCTGGTGCTGTTGTCTATCAAGACCAGCATAAGCTTGGAGTTTTGTAATATTTTCTGCTTGAAATCAATGTAATGTAATTTTCTCCCTGGACTTATAGTTATGATAATTGTCTACAGCAGTGATTCCTAACCAGGGCAGCATGGCATACTCTTGTACTGTCAGGGCACAGGAGTGCCGTGGGAAATTATCAAATTTCACTTAATGTGTCTTGAAATGATTATTTGTAAATTATAGATGTTTGACAATCAAAAACTAAATCCAACTTTAATCCACAAAACCACTTCAAATTGACCCAGGACTCTTTTTGATACCCGACCTTAGGTTTGATCCACCCTGTTTGTGCTCAGCACTGTATAACAGGATGCTAACTGGATATACACACACGGTACAGTATTTACAGCATGATAAAGACAAATAGCCGGCACACAGTTTGACGTCATCGTTTCCCCCTCCAGAGTCAAATTAGCATGTTAACACTGACAGCGACGCTCGTTCTTTCTTTTTGTCCTAAGCCCGCTCTCTTTGGAGGCTCGCCAGGCTGCCTCTTTATTGCTGTGACATATAGTCAATACTCAATATAGTTCTCCACAGCCCCCGGGCACACCGACAGTCGCTTGTGTATAAAGAGTGTCAGCGAGTTATTCTGACCTCCTACTGTAATCATGACCTTTCCAATAACTCCGCTTCCCCCGTTGAGCCCCGTTCTCCCCCCGAAGGCTCCTCAGACTAAACTGCTTTATTCCCAGCCCGCATTCACTGCTCAGCAGCGACTGTTGACACACACACACACACGTGTATGAAAGCAGGGCATGCGCGTGCACACACAAACCAGTCATGCCATGATTATATTCTATGAAAAAGAAATCGATCAAATATGATTGCATCGCAAAGATATTATTGCTCACTTTTATTTGACATCGTCAAAGTGGTAGCAATTAAGCAATACAGTATGATTATTGTTGTGGCTGTCCTTTGCAATTATCTACAACTGTTATCTATCATAATGTGAACTGTTCCTAGTATTTTGGAATTTCTCATGACATTGTAAATTTCCCCAGTGTGGGACAAATAAAGGATATCTTATGTCACTACTTGAGGTAAGCACACTGTTACATCATGTTTTAGTGATGCAGATGACTGCAAACTACAAATTTGCAAGTGCTTACATTGAGGCCGGTGGGTGTATATCCATAGTTTTTTGGTCATAAGACTAGCACTTGAGACTTCAGCGCAGTGACAATTTAAAGTACTGTATCAAGTTGACGCCACGCCAGGGTAAGTACCAGTGACGGCAAAGAGGAAAAACATGACCAGAGGTATGGATATGGATATGCTGTGAGGCAGACATGCTCACCATATTACCGCCGTGCAGTTCAGAATTTAAGATATACTGTAAAATCTGCTGTCGTTCAACACAATACACTTAAACTCCAGAAACAGAAGTTCCTCCATTGTATACTGTCGACCGAACACCCCCTTCCCCACCACATCAAGAAAAACAAAAACAAAAACAGGTATTGACAGTAATTGTTTCAGTTCATAGACATTGGTATCATAATTAACTGAATTGAATGTTGATAACCAAGACAACAAAACCTACCGAAGCACTGAAACGGACCTGATCTAAAAGAAAGACGCCATTTTGTTGTGTTTTTTTAGTAATAACCGGTTACGTTCCAGTATAGTTCTTTATTAATTATTTAAACTTCATTTTTAAATGACACTCATTGCAATATGTTGTTGCTATTGTTTGATATTATTGTAAATACAAATAAATGATGCCTCATCCCACTCCAGGATTCGACGTATTTACTTGCGTACACTCCCCTAGAAACAACCACATAAATGTCTAACTGTCACGCCGACAAGGCTTGCGTACTGTATTCCACCGAAAAGGGAAGAGGACACATGTAAGCGGCGATATCAGGCGCAAATGAAAGGGAAAATGATATGGCATGCATTTCATTCTTTTGTAAGATTGCGTCCTCGGGTCATTGACTAAATAATTAGGCGATTGAAGTGACAGATTAAAGGCAGATTGAAAGTGACTGTGAAAGCAGGGTAATGTTTCCCTAATCAGCCCGGTCGGGACCAATGCAGATTGTGAAATTTTCCAGCTACTTCCTCAGAAAAATGCATTTCACTTGTGATTAGGGATGATTAGTGTGTTGGTGGAAAGGGAGAGGGATGCCGAGAAGGGGAGGCTGGGTCAGGGCCTTATGCTCCTGGGGCTCCACCGTACATGCACTCAGCGTGACTGGAAATGATAGACCTGGAAATAGTTTAAAAGGACTTCCTCGTGGGGGGAGTGCTGATTTAGGAGCAGATAAGATCTTGAAAGAGCAGCACATCCTCAAAAAGAAAAAGAGATTGTTGTGAGTCAAGTCCCATAAGGCAGGAAGTCGACATATATGCGCTTATCGCAAGCTTTCAAATGGCAGATTTACGTATGCTTTCAGAGCCACCAGGTACAAACTCTTCCTTCCGTATTTCAAAAAAAAAAGATTAAACGTAGAACAGATGTAAAATATAAAATACAAAGTGATCAAAGGCGAAGCGTCCAGCACACATACGGCAGCAAATGATGACGAATGACTCTCTGCAGGATTGTAAGTTGTGCACCAATGTTGCAAATTACACCCAAAAAGCTTTTAAAGGCTACGGGGACAAGGAGAGAGGTGAGCAGACATCAGGGAGCAACAACAGTGTCCAAACTCATCAGGATGATCCTACGCAGAGGGCCCCCACGATTAAGTTCCTACAGCACGAATCACAGCTCGGACAATGTGTAATTGATTTCCCAAAAGGCGCACGAGTGCACCCTCCTTCCTTTTCTCCCCGGTGAAGCCTTCTTTTTTTTTTCCCAGGGCCTGTGAAAGTTTCGCTTTTTACTCCCGGGCGTGCGGCCACGACTGCATGACATCATGGGCCTTTGCACATTTTTACTTTTATCTTTGAAAGATATACTATCCATGTGCTGGCCTCTAGCTGCCGCAGATCAAAAGCTGTTCGAGCACCACGTCGCGCTGAAACCTGACTTTGCCGCAGAAGAAAAAAAAAAATTTTTTTTTCATCTGTTCGTTTCCAGAAAAATTCCTACTAACGGAACGAGAACGCAATTGAAGACGACGCGGGTGTTTTTATAGCCAATGACTTCTGCAGCCCACTGCAGGTGTTGAAATGGAGACATTTAGAAGAACTAACATGGCAATACTTAGGGTGTGTTTACATGACAGCGATCTAATAAAAACAAGAAAGCTTTCTAAAGTTAGAGCAAGAAAGTACAGAGAAAGTTTGAAGATGCATGCCCGGCCAGTGGTTCTTGACATGCTCAATGTGAGATAACTTTGGTTTTGAATTGGCACGACATGAATAAAACTGACTTGGCTAGTTTGCAAAGCCAAGAAACAATGTCACACAAACCCAAATCAAACAGCCTTTTTGATACGCTTTGATGTACACGTAGTAGGTAATCAATGACTCAATTCGACAAGAGATGTAATGAACACTTTGCACCATTTTTTAGCAGATGGCCGTGACTCCAGTCACTTGATTTGGTCAAAATGCTATGACCCAAAGTTTGGAGGCCACCTCGTGAAGCCAACAAATCGTCACCTGATCATAAATTTGCATTCTCGCATTAGTTATCTGATTAAATCGATCATGGTGGCAACACGCACGTTTTATAATACAAAGATAAGACAACTACTTCTCATTTCATCCTTCACACACACAAAGAAAAGTACACCACATGCACTTCATGCCAGTCATGTGTTTATTTGAGAAGACAAAGTCAGAGATAAAACGGAGACTGCTCTGGGACCATTTAAAAAAAAAAAAAAAAAGACTTGATTTAGGACTTTCTTAACATAAGTAATGACTTAACTGGACCTGTAGTGGAGATTCGGCTTGACTTGCTTGATTTTTCTTGCCACAGTAACTTAGCAGTTGCTTGAAAACATGAAGGTCAGGACTTGAGTTTTGCTGGAGTCTATCCCAGCTGTCTTTGGGCAGTAGGTGGGGGACACATAGACGAACAACCATTCGCACTCACAGTCACACCAAGGGATACTTTCGAGTGTGCCATTAACCTGCCATGTGGGAGGAAACCGGAATACCCAGAGAAAACCCACGCAGGCACGGGGAGAACATGCAAACGCCACACAGGAAGGGGTGAGCACCGCTGTACTGTGAGGCCGACATGCTAACCAGTCGACCGCCGTACCGCCTGAATACATTTTCCACTGCACAAAAAAAAGTTTAACGGCAATATAGCAGGACTGCGTTGGGTGACCTGTGACATGGGGAAATTACTTTATTTGTCCTCCTATTTTGAGTGAAAAGAAAATCGCAAAATTTGGTGACTCAGACTTTTTCACTGGTTGAAAATGTGTGCAATCGTGCTCAGGACCAAACAATTTCTGCACCTTTACAACCCTGCGTGTAAGTAGCGAAGAGGAGCGCGCAGTCGCACATTCTCCCTTTTATCAATGCGTGTAATAACTGGTTGAAAATGTGTGCAATCGTGCTCACTACCAAACAATTTCTGCACATTTACAACCAATGTAAGTAGCGAAGAGGAGCGCAGTCGCACATTCTCCCTTTTATCAATGCGTGTCCTCTTTAATCCAGGAGGGCGCTGTGATAATTTGATGTGAAGCGGCCTGATAAATCACAGCGTTTGTTACGTTGGCTTTAGTATCTGTTTATGTCTCTACAAATTGACTTGCGCAGGAGGGGGGGGGGGCAGAGAGCCACGCAAGCCCTCTCCCAACGATTAGTTCAAGGTGGGGAGAGTTTGGATGGCAGGTCTTCTATTGGCCATCCCCTCTCCCCGCCAAGGGAGAGAGCCAAGGACATGTGTAAGCAATAAAGCCCAAAAGGTCCGCCTTGCACTGAAAGGAATGCAGAACCAAACTATAAAATAATAATGGGCACTAGGGCGGGCAGGGCGACGTGCGCAGGGGGCATCGCGAGAAACATCTGCGACGGGAGGCGTCATGCGGGGGCCTTCCCGTGACCCTCGGATGTCCCGTTAAAAAAAAAAAAAAAAAAGGCAGAGCGCTGGCACCACATCAAAAGGCCACCGCGGGAAGGGCAAAGGGCAGCTTGACCTGGGCGCTAAGCTGCGGCTAAGCCTTCTTTTAAAGCCGGAGGGGGTGGTGGTGGGGGGGGGGGAGAATATCACCAACACAAACTTCCTGTGCCGTAATCAAAAGAAATGATAATAAACTCCCGCTGTAGACAGTAAATACAGAAGCCGGCGGGAGACAACAGTAAATTGTTGCACTTAATCTAATGAAGTAGCATCTCAAAAGGTTTTTTTTCAATAGAAGTTTTTCTCCCTCACCTTAAATAACCTACAGTGGGAGACAATGAATCAGTCCAAAAGATTCCTGAGGCATTTATATGTGATGGAAATGGGCACTTCAATGCTCTGTGGTGCATCATTCTTTGAATACATTTTTGTTGGGTGTAACCAACGTGAAAACCTGAGATACACCTCCAGGTGAAAAACAAAGACAATGAGCTACGTGAGAGAAGCTGAAAATTTGAATCAGAGTCATTGCGCAAACCATTTGGAAAGTCCTGGAGAGGAAAGAAAGAGTTTTCAAACATCTCACCTGATGTGAAAAAATGTCAATCAAATCTCGACGAGTGCTCACTGCTCTTATATTGTGTGCTGTGCTTCAAATGACTGACAAGCGGGAGTCTCCTCCCCCAAATGGACCTGTGAGAGGCACCCCGTTGCCACGGGGCAAACGCAACGCTGTAAATGACCAAGAAGAAAGAGAAGTCGAAGAGGAAGAAATCAGGCAACGCGCAAGAGGCATCTTGACGTGGCTGCTCGTTGAAAGCGAGCGAGCTCATCGTCCATGCCCACTTCCCGCGTTGCAACAATCAAGGAATGATAAAAGCCCTCCCACCGTAGACAGTAAATACAAAAGCAAGCGGCAGATAACATTAACTCGCCGCACTTCTGATAAACTAACATCCCAAAAGGCCGTTTTAAACGCGAGGTTTTTCAGCATCACCCCAAAATAAACTACAATAGGGACAATGAGACAGACAGATGGAGTCCTAAGGCATTTATCTGCTTTAAACGTGTTTTTCTTTTTCCCTCGCTCTACCCCGTCAGAAGCCGCCGACTTATCGCAGGCTTGTCAACACGGTGACACCATTCTTTCAAATGAGATACTAATGCGCTGATCTGAGCGCGCCGCGCCGCTTATCTGAGGCGCCGATCAAACGGCGCCGCTGCATCCAGTTCGGCGTAGTAAGGTGGGAAGCGTCACAAGAAAGGGAAAACACAAGAGGAGCTGCCACAAAGCAAACAACGGCAACACAAAGGGGGCTGCATGCAGGAGAGAGAGAGACAGAGAGAAAATAAAAACGGAAGCTGACATCTCCCAGAATGCTGCGGGACAGGAAACGCCCATCGAGAGGACCAACAGGGGCTCCCCACTCCCTGTCGAGGGTATGCATGACAAGAATATTGACATCATGTTGCTCGGTCAACAAGCGCAGGTTGATTGATGAAGACAAACGGTCGGGCTGAAAGCCAGTTGTCGGCTTTCCCTGGGAGAGGCCATTTTCAGCCTGCCTCCGCTTCCAGCAGGGTGTAAAGGGATATGGGCGCTCTTAAGGCGGCTCAAACTCAATGCCACTCGCGTCAATCAAAGCGCTCTTGAAGCGTCGTGTAGAGTCTGGTGGAAGCGCAGCGCCAGTCGTTTCGTTTTCATTCTCCCGATGAAAGAATCATTTGGGGACAATGACGATGTTCAGCATTTGAGGATTGTGCTTCCAAAACTAAGAAATAAGGAGGGATAGTGGAACATAAATGAAGATGAATAAAATAAAAAAAATTAAACTGAGACAATTTGTGAGCCTGACAAACATGTGATTTGATATGATTAATACAGGAGTAAAAAATAAATAAATAAAAAATAAAAAAATCGAAAAATGAAGAAATGTCCACTGTAAGGCTCCAAAATTTTATTCTGAAAAATATTTGAAATGTGAGTTAAAAGCGTACGTGGCAAACAAAAACGTGGAAAAAAAAAGTATGTTCAACACCCAAATAAAAATGAGAAGCATCATCCAGGAAAGTGACATAATTAAGTAAAAAAATGTATTGAAATATGAAAATATGATGAATAATACAGTAAATTAATAACTGAGTCCAATGTATCATTTTAAAAGACATTAGGCAAAAAAGACAGTGGTTCCTCACAGAAAAAAAAAAGTTGTTGCAGAAGATAAGACTCAAATATTTATGTTGATAACCCCCCAAAAAATTCATGAAATTACAGATGTAAGGTCGTAGTTAACCAGAATGTATCCCATTGGGCGTCAGGCGATTGTTTATGATACTGTACACGTAGCACAAAAGTAGTTTGAGTGCATTGTAATTTGCAAATCATGCTCCAAATGAAGAGCCGACACGAACGTGGATAATAATTTGTTGGCAAATAATTTGTTGGCATTTCATCACAGACTGTTGCTGTTCATATTGTTGCTTAAACATAAAATGGTAGACGTATTCAAGCGTGTTTCTTGTGTTTTCTATTGAAAAAAACAAAACCCCCATCCGTCCTCCACTCCCACAGACATTAAATAAAAATCCATTTTTAAGGGCTATGGCATTTCACCAGACATGAAAACATGGCTTTCTCCTCAAGGTGCCGTTGCTGTGTTTTCAGTGTGAGACAACTGTTTCCATTCATCTTAAATTCTCTGCAGCTGTCGAAAGAAAGGCGTCTTTGATTTAGTAAATATCTCTGCATATCTCGTGTTGGGAGCATCAAAGAAATGTGAGCAGATATCAAAGCGTCCTGCTGGATCGTCGAGCCTTTGGCAGCCAGGCTGTACTTTCCATCTCAAGTGTGAAGCACACTTACAATGTTGAAATAAGACGGCAAAACTTTTTTTTTTTCATTTCTTGGATTGGAGTGGTAACTATTCCCAAGCAGCGATGGACATGCTGTGTCTGATTTTCCAGGCCTGGTTGAATTTTTGCCATTTTTTTACGAGGGTGATAAAAGGCTGACATATCAGTGTAAGCCAAGGAAAGAAAGGGGGGAGGGGGCAGCTATACAATAATGTTCCCTACATATTTTGACCTGTATCTATGTTGTTTTTAATACCAGAAAGAGTAGTGCATGGAATTTGGGGGTGGAGATTTGCAGGCTTTAAATTTGGTTCGAAATTTCAATTAACAAAAAAAAAAAAAGTGTTTTTGCTTGTTGGTGCTGTTGTGACACAAAATAGAAGTGAACATATTTTTGCATAATTAGATTAAAATCGACTGAAGAGTGTGTGTGCGTGTTGGCGAAAGAGTTCACGCGCGGGTGGCGGAGTTTGTTTTGAAAATTCTGACAGTGGTGAAAAAGCACCGGCCACTCGAGACCGACAGTAATGTAGCGATCCAAAATTTGATATCGATGACCCGGGGAGGAAACAACTCAAGCGCTTTGGTGGATGATTGGGAAATTGGGGGAAACTGTGCCACCATCTGCTTTCGAGACCAACACAAACCACAAGACAGTCGTCTGCAACATGCGCTTCAAGATGGCTGTCAGTTTACTTCAGGCACGACACAGAGACATGAACATCGCAGCCTTTGGGATGTCAACGGCAGCGGCGGCGGCGGCGGCGGGATTGGGCCAAGTGGCTTATCCCTCGCGTCGCTTACGGGAAGAGCTTCCAGGAATACTGTTTGCTATTTCAAAAAGATGGCTACTGCGAGAATCTGGCTCGGAGTCGGTCATAATATATGATGCTAAACTGCTCCATTTATGTGTGTCCACGCGCTGGTGTGGAGAAGATCACTCATTGCGTCCCTCAAGTATAACATGTTCTCAGTTGTAATTTCATGGACAAATAACAAAAGATCCCACATCAGATTAAAAAGAAAGAAAAAAAAAATGTATTTGGCTCTTCCCGAAAAGAGCGGGTAACCCAATGCGGCAGGAGAGGCCGTCCTTCACTGGCGGAACCGTTCTGCACACTTGGCGCGCACATGAAAGCGGCTTCGGCTCCACTGAAGTAATGGCACATACATAGACATGCACGGACTCTATATGCGAGCATACCTCCACACACACATACACACACACAAACACACACACACAGTGGCGCGGACGCAGCCGAGCCCAGGAAAAGTAGGCTTGTCGTGGACACGCAGGGAAGGGAGGAAGCTAAAACAACTTTTTCTGTCAACAGAAATAAGAAAAACAAGAGTTGAAAGCCGGTCTGCATGAGAGAGGGAGAAAGAAAAATGGGAGATGAATTCATACGCTCTGTCAGAACTCATCAGTCTGCAGAGGAAAATGTGGAAGGGAGCGCTGTCACCATCTTACTGAACACAACACACCCAGAGAGAGAGACTGGAAAGTCAGGACGAAAGTTACTCCAGGCATGAAGAACTTTTGATTTCGACCAGATTGGGTCCCAACTAAAGTGTGCTTGTAAAACTGAGGCTCGATTTCGCTTTTTCCAATTTTACCAACTAAAAACCAGCATTAACAAGGGATGTGATGCAGCTCACCTTCACATTCAGGCTTCAGAGTTGAGTTTTATGTCTTCGTTCGTATAAATATTAGCGGTTGTTTTTTTTCCCAGGTGTATAGCAGGCAAGTACGTCACATTTTATTTTGTCAAGTGGTTGCGCGAAATAAAGCCATCTGGATCCAGATCCATTTTTTTCAAGCAAACTATACAGCTGCTTAAAAAAAAAAAAAAAATCCAGCTGATTCTATTGTGTGCAGCCGCTTGACAAAATAACATTGAGTACATTCAACATGCCATTTTTTTTTTTTCAGTGTCTGTGAAATCAGAACAACCTGGTCAACCAGCATGCTGTTATGGAGAGCCTTGTTTTTGTGGTTGTCTTTGCAATTCAATTGTATAAACAGTGCTAAAATGTCATCATGAATGCAGTTATTTGCTGGCTTGAAATGATCCCACATCAAACGTCCGAGGCCCGTTCAGACGGCACGCATGCTGAGCAAAAATGAATTGCAGGAAATGAAATCATTTAGGCCGACATTAGAAACACCGCATTGATTTGAATGTGACACGATCGATTCCAACGAAACCGACAAAGTTCTGTCATCAAGTATCGGATGCTCATAAATCACCCACGTCGCTGGTGCGACATTAAGACGGACTAAAATCTGTCAATAAGAAAGCTCTGAAGCGGAGACGTTAACATTTGGAAAGCGATTCCATTGCCTTGGGCCAAAGAGACAAAAAGAAAAGAGATAGACACACACACACACACACACACACACACACACGAGAGGTGGGTGAGTTAGTGAGGACCCAGTTTACCCAGAAGCCTCCAGGGCAGCTCTCCAAAAAAGAGCAGATAAAAGAGCTTATTAATAGCCCAAAGATTTACATGCACTAAGTGGATGTTTATGTTGGAACTTGCTGCTTATGTGTGAACATCCAACCACTGTAAACAGGGCCATTCATGTCCCATTTCCTTTACATCACTGATATTGTTTCCACTGACAAAATAGGCGGCCACAGTTTGACAACACATCATTTGAGTTCTTTTCTTTTTCCTTCTTTTTAAGTGGTTCCACAGTTCAGTGTGCCCCAGGCAGCAATCATTGCAGCGCATTTCCTATTCTGCCTTGTGTCATTCCGTTGACTTGTGCACAAACGGCTGGGGAAGGTGCATTACTTACGCGATTTGTACCAACTGAGACAACCAAATGCATCCGAGGTGAAAATACCCCCCAAAACAAACATAATTCTTACAGTATGTTAGTTGTATGTACTGTATGTGTATCTACATGTCCTTATACTACAAATTTATTCCAACATTCCCAAAACAGTTTATCATTTCATTCTCATTTTACATTATTAAAGCATGAAAAGTAAATTTATGTTTTTTTATTTTATTCAATTCACCAGAACTGTGCAAAGTACATGCACATGCGGCATAGACTTTTCCACTTGCAACCCAGGCTAAAGTCCTCATCGATATACAAAGCTTGACACGAAATGGAGATGTTATCACTTCCCTGACACAAAGAGGCTTTTTGCAGCATCTTTGGGGCTCTTCAGAAAGAGCACCAAAACCACAGATAGGTGAGTATTTCAGCGAATACAGTAGCAACGTGTGAAGCTAAATACTGCGTGAGCCCATAATATGACACGGTTGCATGAAACATTGGGGAGCCCCTCATCAACCACATGAACAGTGCCGTAACCTTGCTGCCATTTATTGGACAAATATCAAATTAACAACAGCCGGGAGTTGCATTAGTGAGCCAACACTAATTTCCAATTTGAGGTCAGTTGTACTCTATAAACATTTAAAGGGCTGCTTCAAGAGAGGAGCTGCCTCTTTACAAGAAACAAACATTTCTAATTCATCAGCACACGCCGTCAAACGTAATGCCTTTCCCCTTTGTTAAAGGGAACAAGTAGAGAAAAAGCCCAAATAATCGCTGTTGGCATTATTAAATGGAAACATTTTCGTGAACTAATCAAAGACAAGAAAGTACAACGTACACTAACGAGAAGTGACATTGCAGTTGAAATGTATTCCTTTATAATAGCGTTGGGCTCGTGGTAAAATGAAGGCCTTGTCAAAATGCACCTTGGGAGTACCATCAGGTATCGCCGTGGGACTGGATGGAGATGAGAAAAGGCATGTTCACCGAGTTAATTGAAAAATAAAACAAATTTGGTCTCCGAAATGTAAAGCTATTGTAATGTTGTGTATATGTAGCATGTAAAAAAGTTGTTTGAAACATTTCATCATGAAAGACATTGCTTGCCTCGCGACGTACTTAACAGTAGATGCAGGAGAAAACAGATTTGGGCTTTCAAGACAAAGTCATCCTCAGGCTTATGAGCTTTTTATTTGAGCGACACCATCCTTTATCTTGTCTGTTTGTTTGGGGGAACTGTGTTCTTGCTATTTTGGTTCTCAGACAATGTGATTTAACTTGTATGTAACAGATCCGTTTAACGTCAAGAGCGCCGAGGTGTTAATGGACTGGTTGACACAAGCGTCATGTTCAGGATTCCAAACTGGAGTGTTCTCTTTAAGTGCATGAGGGCCACTGGCAGCTTTGTTCCGCCCAGAACATCAAAAAGGGGGGCAACCCGAGCTATTCGAACAATGGCTTTTGACTATATTTAGAGGAAGTGACGGGCGGAGGGATTGGGATGTGTATGAGGTCACCGGCAGAATGCGAGGCACATCCACGCTGCCATCCATCAGCTGACGAAAGAAGCACAAATGTGACTTTTCCCAGGGTCGCCAACTTGCTTCTACCTGTTTAAGCCTTTTCAGTCCTGTGACATGAGAAGCATCCTTGATCACATCACAGAGAGATTAAGCTCCTGTATCAGAGATCAGGCTAAATCTGTTCATGTGGACTAAGGCGGGGCTGGGCCTACTCGACCGCCGATGTCTGGGCACGATGCCACGAGTGGTGTTTTGTTGATTGCAGGCAGTGGTAAATGAAGCTCCGATTTAATCAGAAGCATGCGGGGATGGTGTCAGACTTGCCACCCTGGAAGCAGCTCCCAAGTCAAAGATGAGCAGGGAGAGAGGTGTTGTCTCCGTGTTAATTAAAACCGGTCTCAGAAATGCCCTAACCCTTTGAAATTGAAGACTGCGCTTGCAACGCAAACAGTAGCCATCAGCTGGGCACGAGGGCCCTCGCACGCAGCGAGGGGCACCATTAATTTAATCAGACTAGGAACACGCTCTAACCACTTAAAAGCAGGAGGGGGGCGGGGGTTCAGCAGGGGGGACGGAGGCTGTTTTAGTTTTTACATGGCTGAAATAAATGGAAAAGAAATAAGCGATTTGGTTAATACGTTATAGCATTCCATAGTATTTTGGAAATATCAGCAAGTCTACTTTTGACTGACCAAGTGCTACGACACCGATGATCTTGCCTTTGATGGCAAAGCTGTTGTGTTAGCATGTGGGAGAAAATGAATTCCCTTAATTTCCCCATTCATAAAGTAACTCTATCTATGCATTGAGGTAGGAACGAAAAACGATTTGAATTGAAAAAAAAAACTGTTGTGATGTGGGATGTGTGTGCCTCATTGTACAAACTAATGAATACAACTTGAACCGACGGATGGCCTGATCAAAAAAGTTCTAAGTTGACCGCTTTGATGTTGCTGACGATTAGTTATTTCTTGGAATTGAATTTAGTGTTATTTTGATCATCAGTATCATATCAACCTTTTTATTGTTCTTCCGGGACTGTTCAGTCGGCACCATGTAGCATCAACTCTTTCAACAAGTCCACTTTCACTGCACTACAAATCACCGGAGTGAGACGAGAGACTGTCCCTGAAGCCTCTCCGGGATTGCAAACAGCGGTTCTTTTATTTACCCAGAAATCCCATCCTCAGCAGCGGCTTCCTGTTCTCTTGAAGAGAGACATCCTTCCCCGGGGGATCAACTGGATGAACCAGACGCAGCCGTGTGGACGTTGCTTGAGAGGGGCCCATGCCCAGTTACAATAACACCATCATGCTGTTCCTCCCAGCAAGCCCACCCTGAAAAACGCCAGCCCCATCCCGGGGCAGAAGAGGCAGAGCGGGAGGCCCTCTGCGTTCACGCTGAGACAAAGAGGGCCTTGCTGGAGGGTTCGTGTGAGAGGAAACTCAGCGGCCGATGCAAATGAAGTGGTGTGATGCAGAATAGGGAAAAAACATTGAGGGGGACATGGACAGAAAGGGTGGCGGAGCACTTGAGGAAGCCTCCTAAAAGCAGCACAGCACAGAGGACCTTTTGAAATCCTGACAGCAGTGAATGTCAATCAAGCGGTCAGCGTTAACAATGTTAGGCCAGAGTGAACCGGGCTAATGTCCCCCCTGTAAATCTGGCACCCCACCTTCCCACCGCCCTGATCTCCCCCCTCTTCGTGACCACATGAATCTGACTAGTGACAGCTCGCCATCCTGTAATTTGCCAATTTGCACGCGTGTCAAAAAGCCAGGCGGTCGTGAATGACGGCCGCAAAGTGGGGATCGGCCGAAAACAAGGGCAAGAGATCAGAAAGAGGGGGGGAGGATAATCGAGATGGCGGGTTTGGGGACACGATGAAATACACCGAAGTGAAGGCCGCTTTGACTGTGTCTTCACTAAAGAGCCAACATTTGACACCCCTCAATGCATACCACTGCCCCGTGGACCTTTTCCGTGAGTCTTGAGTGAATTTACATATGGAAGACACTCGCAGGGCTTTTTCATCCATGAATCCACCACGACTGTACTTTGTTGATAGTCCCTGAACATTTGGGGTTTCAAGTGCCCTGAGACAATACTGTGTCTGTGATGTAAGCCACTGTTGGTGGCTCCTTAGTCAAGCAAAATTTGGCCCTGAGTCTACAAAGATAACGAAAATTAACCCAAATGCAAAACATTAGCTGACCCTGTTGTTGTGCCTCGTTGTCTTGCTGTCCTCAGTTTCGTGTTCAATTTTTTTCCCTCAACAACTAGAAACTGCCCAAGGTCCCCTCGTTCTACTCTACTCGTCGATATGTCAAGCAGGTACGGCAACAATCCGTGATAATTTTTCCCAAGCAGGGGGTCTGTGGGTCCCTTTTACCTATTTTTGGCAAACAAAGTATTGTTCTAAAACTTAAATAAAAAAATAATCAAAATTGAAAATCGGATGTTCCAGTGGTTAGCGCGTCGACCTCATTACAGTGCAGAGGTACTGGGTTCGATTCCAGCTCCGGCCTTCCTGTGTGAAATTTGCATGTTCTCCCCGTGCCTGCGTGGGTTTTCTCCGGGTAATCCGGTTTCCTCCCACATTCCAAAAACATGGATGGCCGGTTAATGGAACACTCCAAATTGTCCTGAGGTCTGAGTGTGAGTGCGGATGGTCGTTCGTCTCTGTGTGCCCTGCGATTGGCTGGCAACCAGTTCAGGGTGTCCCCCTCCTACTGCCTGAAGACAGCTGGGATGGGCTCCAGCCCCGCGACCCTTCTGAGTATAAAGCGGATCAGAAAATGGATGGATGGATGGATGGATGGATGGGTATTTTGATCAACTTCGAAACATATATAGATCAAGTTCGGCTTTTTCCTATTGTCCGTTCCTTTCCCTCCCAGGAATAAAAAGGCATTTAATGCCAATGTTGACTCACAGCAGACTAAACACTGAAAAGCTGTTTTTAAATATGATGGTCATAGTTGTTCTTTTATGCTGCAATAAACCACAATTGAATGAAGCTATGACAACTGAAACAAGTTCTAAAATAAAAAGCTTTTATTGGTCACCAAGACCAGAAGGAAGAGGTCCAAAGAACGACTTCATCATATATTTGCCCTGGTGGAAAAATAAATGTCTTTTACGCTTCCATGTGCATGTCCACATCCAGCTTTCACATGATTCTTGTATAAATCTCTATCAGGAAGTCAGCCAAGCTCGCGGACTCTTGCTGCTTGAAAACCATATAATAGTCTCAGGAACCAGAAACACATTTTCTGGTTAGTTGGCAGCAAATGTCCCGTGATGGTCTGGGCTGGCTAACTAGGAATGTTATTTACAGTGTATGATTGGGTTGGAGATGGCGAGAAATAGCCGAGAAATGCATGCTGCTTTACACTATAATGTAGATGCTACAAGATAAAGTAAACATTGATTGTAAAGTGATACAAACAAAAAGTTCAACGTCCGAGACAGAAATAGACAGTGCACTATGGGAACTGTTGGCCTACTATTGCAGGAATGATCTTGCTTGTGCCGCCCTTTACACTTGTTTCGTAATGTTTTACTTCTCCACAACAATCCCCATTGCTGATTAACATCTGACAAAAGCAGCGCTGCCCACTCTTAACTGCAGGAGATCCTCAAACCATCCGTGAAAGTGAAAGTGGGAAGCAATTTGGCTGAACACTTCATATTATAATGGCTATTTACCACACCATTGTCGCGCTAAAAAGCTAGCCCTTTAAATGTCTCACGAAAGTAATCTCGCCGCCGGGTACAGTTCATTGAATTTCCTACAGCTGGCCCTTCAATCTGTTTTGCGCTATCCCGAGCGTGAGATGTTAGCGGGCTGATAAAAAATGAGCACAAAGCTGATCTTGCTTGTGGTTGTGTGTTTTATTCAAGGGCCAGGCCATAATGTGACTACGAAACACGACTGTTGACTTGTATGTTTGTGTTGATTTGAGTCCAAACCCTCAGATAGATGGTGACGTTCATGGAATGGGATTCGAATTACAAAATTCTCGGATTATGCAATCTTGGAAACTTCAAATGTAACCAGACAAGAATCGAGGTGAGATTTTGGTGGAATTGATTGTTGATTGGTGTTTTGGTGCAATGGAGTCAAATTGGACTCATCATGACCCCTGCTATGTCAAAACTGCTCTGAAAACATCGTTTTCAAGATGACACTAGTGGAGGGAGACTAAATGTAGCTGTGCAGCTCACACCGCCCCCTAATCTTAAATAATAATAATAAGAACAGTTACTATTATTGTTATTATTATTATTATTGTTGTTATTTTGAGCTGCCAATGTCTATCATTTTTGCAGAGTGCATTACAACAGGACGTGCATATTTTTACAGCCGTTTGCAAATTTTCCCAGTTTCCGCCAAATTTCTGAAAAATAGTTCAGTTCCAATATAGATGACAAATGAATCAGAGAAAATGCTTCAATAAATGGTATTGATTAATTGGAGGAATTTCAGTCAAACGTCCATCCCTAATAGGTCTCTCTCTCTCTCTTCAACCCACACTGTCAGGCTCCTGGTGGGTTTCCGTTATGGTAATTGATGCGAGGGAGCTGTGCATTTCAAAGGGTTGTGCAGGAACGGAACTTGGGTCAGAACCTCCGGTGGAGTCTCCATTGGAAGCTCAAAGGCTGTCAGAAACTTTGCTCAGTGAACGCGGACCCCCACCAACATGACACAACCCCTCCGGGTATGATAAAGGATGTACCCCAACAGACTCTGCGACCTGCTCTGTCAGACCTGAACATTATGGTTTGCAGAGGTAGCGCTACGGCGTCATCATGGAGAGGGATTGGCACAGTCACTGGATATTACCCAGGGAGTCAGGGTGGAGAATCAGTTTCCATTTCACCATGACCTTTCTCTGGTCCCAACGGTGGTCAGCTCCACCGCTACCTCCTTCCTCTCAGATCCCCACTGAGCGGCCTCCGCCCCCGTTGCAGTCTCTCTCCCCCTCGCTCTCTGTTCATTTGTCAACCTATCCATCTCACTCTTTTACTGAGCTACGACAGAGCGCTCCTACCCCCTCGACAAAGAGATCGCATTCCCATAGCTCATCTATCTTCCCATCAGCTGTCCACACAGTGACTTGCTGTGTTAACATTGCACTCGAGTGCAGGCGAATAATGCAGCTGATGAACGCTATGAAAATTACTTCTGAACAACTCCATATGCAGATGACACTGTTTGTGTAAAGCTGGCTAGCGGCGAATATGCTAAAGTGAAAAGTGAAGAAAAGTATCGGGCAAGTACACACAGAGTGGTCCCGCATCTGGTTTGAAAACAATTGGGTGAGGCAGTGCTTTGTACTCTATCGGATCTTCTGAGGCCATGAAAAAAACCTACCGGTATTTCAATTGAAAGGACAACTGGCTTTAACAGACAGCCCCTCCTCCCAATTACAAATTCAATTTGCTTATTCAAAAAGTTAAAACTAAATAACATTTTCTCTCTTTTTCGCAAATTTTGCAAACATTAATTTCATCCAGAGTGGCACGGTGGTCGACTGGTTAGCACGTCGGCCTCAGAGTGCAGAGGTGCAGGGTTCGATTCTGGCTCAAGCCTTCCTGTGTGGACTTTGCATGTTCTCCCCATGCCCGCGTGGGTTTTCTCCGGGTACTCCGGTTTCGTCCCACATTCCTAAAACGTGTGGCAGGTCAATGGAACACTCTAAATTGTCCCTAGGTGTGAGTGTGAGCGCGGATGTTCGTCTCTGTGTGTACTGTGATTTGCTGGCAACCAGTTCAGGGGGTAACCCCACCTGCTGCCCAAAGACAGCTTGGATAGGCTCCAGCATGCCCGCGGCGACCCCTTGTGAGGATAAGGAGATTGGAAAATGGATGGATGGAGGATGGATAATTTAATCCAATTAAAGTACAGCAAGTGGCAACATCATTCATCTTCATCATTGATCACATTATTAATTGTAGCCAATTTTTCCCATCTCAGTGTGGTACTCTGTTATTCTTTGCACACGCCTGTATTGTTTGCATCCACAGAATGTGACTTTCATATTAAAGCACATGCGCTGACTTTATATCATGTCGACAATGCCGGGAAGTTGTTTGTCACACAAGCTGACATGCTGCCGACACGCCCTTCAGCTCCAGCTGTTACAGTTTATGTGCACCTTTTTCCAGTGGAGTTTACATGGCAGACAAGTGACTCAGATACCATATAAAATGAATGATTAATAATGCAACTTAATAGCAACATACAACCATTTTGCTAATAGGAAGAATACAATGAGAGGCCATTAATTGTTGCTTTTGGAGAGGCTTTGCTTTGTCACGTTTTTTTTTTTTTTCCGAGACGCCATTCATTGTTGCTTTTGGAGAGGCTTTGCTCTGTCACGTTTTTTTGTTTTTTTTCATGCAACTGTGTTGTGATGTTTTAATAAGGTGCATTTAGTGAAGATGACGGCTACGTTATCATCTCACGCTAACCATATCTGTGTGTGTATTTGATGTTTTACATTTCATTAATGGATCATTTCATAGTACATGAGGTCTTGGGTTTGTGAAGGTACCACTGTACGTTATTTCAAGGTTACAAATGAAGCACAATGAACTAGTTTGTGCTGCGACATAAGGCCAGCTGGTCCCACCACATTAGCTAATGTTTAAACAATGCATTAAACAGTCATTCCTAAAGAGCCAACCATCATTACCTGCCACACACAAGCAAACAAAGGTCACAAGACAGTATAGAGACACCTGTGACATCACTGTCAAGAGAAAATAAAGACGCCTGCTAATCGCGCTAATGTCGTCGCGCCGCACTTGCTGACAAATGAATCCATTGTGGTGTGATTATTGCTGTTATTCATAGCCTCTTTGCTATGAGGATGATGCATTTGTTACGTTACATTGGGGTGCACACGCAGCAGTTTGCCTGTCGTTGTGTATTACAGGCAAGCCTATGACATTTCGAAACGCCGAGTAATGCACTCTGCTATATGCGTCGTGTTATTAAAGTACCATTATTTTTGACAGTAAGCCGCTGTTCCCTGTGATTAATTAGCAGTGTTGAGTCGGAGGTGGATCACGCCCGTTTAGAGTCGGTGCTTTAAAAGTAGAAATTAATTGACAAAGTATTGGAAAGAGCCGGAGGCAAGAATCAACTAATTGTTCGCGCATTAGATCCACTTTGGTCAATGACACAGCAATAAATAGGATTTGTTGGATGCGTCAGCTTGATGTGCAATGAGAGAAACCGCAGAGCATGTTCTGGTGAGGATCAAACTGAGACATTTTTGCTTTTTTTAAAGTCCTGGACTGAGAAGAATGAACCTTGAGTCATGTTTCAACTCTAGCATATGACCTCAAGCCTGCACATGGCCCAAATGTAGCTGCAATACTCCAATGATTTAGCTTTGATTTATATGGTCAAAACTGTCCTGAAGTTGTACACTATTTTTGGGCAAGAAACAAAAGTCACACACCATTTCACCATCGAACCTGAGGTTGACTTCAAAGCAAGGCAAGATGAGAGATTGTTAGAAGTTTCGTTTTTTTTTTTTTTTTTTTTTAATTTTGGACAAGGCAAGGTGGTAGGCTATTGGTTGGCTTGTCTGCCCCACAGTTCTGAGGTTCTGAGTTCAAATCATCTGTCTGGCCTTTCTGTGTGGAGTTTGTATATTCTCCAAGCTTGCGTTTCTCCAAGTACTTTGCGTACTTCTTCATTCATTGATAGGTTAGATTGGGTTAATTGAAGACTCTAAATTTTCCGTCGGTGTGAATATGAGGGTGAATGGTTTGTTTGTTAATACATGCCCTGGACCAATGAACAGCCACTCCAGGGTGTCCCCTGAACCCCCTGAACAAATAGAAAATGCTCAAGCTCAGCTGCGACCACAATTATGACAATAAAGAATTGATGGAAAAATTGATGTTTTACCGATAACATTTTCATTTCACATCATGTGTATGATGGCTTAGTTTCATCCCACCCTTTTTTGCATGTGCTCTGGAATTGATCCCTTTTTTTCTCACTTTTTATTTTGCCATTCATTCACTCTTGACATGTTCCACTCAATACTAATTCATGTTTTGCTTCTGCTTTTGCTTTATACACAAAAAGAGCAGCCCCAACAAGGGGTGTTTTAACTGAATAATGCTTTGTTATTAACAACAGTTAACTTCTTTCGTCCTTTTATCTCACTCGATTTCATTTGAGCGCTGGATTTTTGTAAACTCTTGACATACATTTTCCTTAAATTTAATATCTGAGTCATGGACAGCTGTGAAAATAGGAAGCAAATCCCAATGCCAGTCATGGGGCCTATCGGTTACGTGTCACACCCTAAACCACTGGTCCATAGCTGTTCCAACACAGTTACTGTTGCAAATATACAGCTGTAACTTATCCAAGTTGAGAACCGTTGCCTCTGTTTATGTAGTTGTGTTCCTGGTCATACAAAAAAAGAGATGGAAAAACACTGCTCGCAAATCGAGATATAAATCTTAGAAGGCAAGCGTAGGAAAAATAAGCAGAAAAAGAGCAATATTCTCTCCATCCCTGGATGGCCATAAAAAGCAAAGTTGCACATAAGTTACCGAGGCTTGATTAAGTTATTTTTTCACTCGCATAACAATACAGTGTTACTGAAAAAATTGTTGGTTCACTTAATACATGTTTTATGGTGGGAAATATAAGTAATGTCACAACAATTTCCCCTATCAGATTGAGACCGTTTCTACTGTATCTGTTGGGTAACTTAAGCTTATGAGTTCTGCATTTTTCAAAGGTCCAAGGATAATTGTGAGAGGATACCTATTTTATCTGGCAGAAAAAGTAAGTCCCTTTTATTTTTTGCAGCAACACTTTCCTCAAAAGGAATAAAATATTGTTTTTTTAAACATGGCTGCCAATAGATGGGATATGCTTATTTAAAAATATATATCTTGTTGGAATGACACCAGAGCTTTGTTTCTATGTAACCATAGAATGACAGATACATTTTTTTTTGTTTGTTTTTTGTTTTAGTCTACAGGAAGTCTATGGTGACGTTGTGGTGTGCATTGATCTCATGGCTCGTCCCATGTCCTTCATCGCTTCACCATCATTTACCCACAATGGAATTTTGTCACTTTGACTCATGCCATCTGCTTGTTTTTGGGTGGTTTGAAAGCAGTGTTTTCAATGTCACGGCCAGTTGCCGGGGATGTTGGCAAAGGGGTGGGGGACTGCACGTTCACAGGCCTTCAATCTCCGCTTTAGTTGAAAGCTGACTGGGATGTGAAGGGAAAGCCTGCCAGTCCAGCGAGTCCCATGGGTGTGAGGGGGAAGAAACGGGTGAGTGGTAGCCTCAAAACACCTCTCCTTTCATTGCCCTCCCTCCCTGGGCTTTAACAGAAGGTATGTATTTTTGGAGAGACCCCCGGTGATGTGATGGACACGAGCGCCGCGTTTGAAATGGAAACCGGCGCATTCTGCCCTGCCAGGGAGGCACCAGGAATATCCCGGTAGGGACGGACGGTGAAAGGAAATGGAACAAGCGAGGGGGGTGGGTGGCGGGGAAAAAAAAAAAAAAAAAAACAGCCGTCTTTATTGAGGTTTTCCTTTCAAAAACACGTGCAAATATAGGAGCGACCCTTCCCATTCAGTAACCTCAATAGAGTACCCGCTCACCACCACTGGCGTAGATGGCTTCTTTCTACTCATATCAACTCACTCATGTATACACCGACGACACATGCTGGCTGAGATAACCCAGAGAATAAAAAAGGACATGATAACAGAAATGAATGTAATTCACGAGAAGCGATAAACTAAGCTTAATCTCTCATGCGCGTGCGTGTGTGTGTGTGTGGGCGTGTGTACTGTTTTTCCCCTCTTCAGTCACCATTTATTTCCCCTCACAGGAGCGAAATAGGACGTGATGATGCAGTGGCGTGCTAAAGGATGATGCATGTGCTCGCCCTCCTCCCTATAACTCACCTGGCTCCTCCATAGCAGGAAGTGGTAGAGCAAAGGAGTCATATCCTTCAGCCTGCTCCTCATTCAAATGGGCTGGCATCTGTAAACAAGAGCTACGGCTATCATGTAGCGGTCAGATAAGAGAGTGGGGGAAGGAGTCCTCCAGAGAGATGGATCGCAAAGGGCCCAGCACCACCCTGCCACCTTAGGATAATAAACAGCCTCGGAGGAAGGGGTCCAGGGAGAAGGCGGAGAGGCAGGTCAGATAAGAGCCATCACTCACATCGGCCGCGCTGATAAGACGCAGACGCACTCCGTCACCCTGTGTGACATTTGTTTTTCATTCCACTCCGACGAGGGAGAAGTCAACCTGTTTCATCTCATCAATGGCCGCCGCGCTTCCACTCTTGATGCCCCCCC
>NW_017805135.1:2988530-3014680 GCF_001891065.2 Hippocampus comes
CCCCGCTCCCACGCTGTGTCCCCCCCCCCCCCCCCCGACCTGCTCAGTGTGTCCCAGCCTCTGACACTGATGGCGGCCGAATGATTGACTAGTGCACAGGACACTCTCCAGCTCATGGCTCCAGTTGAGAGAACCCAAAGCAAATGTAAATACGCCTCCGTATCCAGTTCCGTCCGTTCATTTTCTCTACTGCTGTTTTCTGTACTTATTAGGGTCACAATCGAGCTTATTGAAATCTCAAGAGATCATTGAAGTCATGCCTTCATTTTCAATAATGTGAGGAGGACAGCACAGAAACAACACAGCAGAGGAACTGTTATTAAATAGGGTTACATTCAAAAATAAAATAGTTCTTGTTCTTACTGAATTGGTCTGTGGGATTTTGGTTCCTTGCTCAAGAAAACCACAGGGCAAATCGCAAATCCAGAGACTTGAACATGGGGCTCTTCCATCACAGGTCACACTAGCCCATCGTTGCACATTTACAGTAGAGCTCCAAGTTTGCCAAGTACAAATGTTCCCACCTTGACGGCTTATGACTTTTTTTTTTTCCATCATACTATATAAGCCGTAAAACCACTACTCGCGATGCGAGCAATAATAACCTCATCTCAGTGGGCCGAGAGGGTAAAACAAGCAGGAAAAGAGCAATAGGTTTCCATTCGTCCCTGGCTGGCCATAAAAAGCAAAGTTGGACATGAGTTATTGTGAAATCTCCTTGAATGAAAACTCCAGTTACAAGTTGTAAATGATTCTTTGGAGATTCATAATCCTGACACTGTGCAGTCGCTTCAGTTATTTTGTCTTTTAGCACCTTTTTAATTCCCCAAACAGGCTGGCCAATCGGAGGACATGTAAAGTGGCAGTAAATCCATTCGCCCTTGGCTTGCCTCTGCAGAGGTCACCAACAAGTCACAGATTGAGAAGGTATAAAATGCTAACTTTACAGCTATTCCCAATTGTTATACGTGGAACTTATGTGCATTGTATTACCACTAATGAAGGGCTAAATTTCCCCTTTTACAACCCTCCTCGCCTTTACGAGGAGGGTTGTAAAGCACAAACTTTTTTTCTTTTTCTTTCCTTGCCCATGTTTGTCACCGGTGTTCTGATGGAGGGGGTGTGGGGGGCGGAGGGGGTTCAGACTGAGCACACACTGTTTCCATTAGTTAGGCACTGCTCCCTCGTGGGGGTCATCGTCTGGATTGTGGGAGAGTCCTCGTCCCGTCCGTCAATTTTCGCTGATGTTCGACAGGCAGGAGCACCGATTTCCTGAGATTGCTACGGCGCTAACCACACAGGCGAAAAAAAAAAAAATCCCCGATGTGAGAGGTGAGAGATGAACAGAGGTTGACAGTGGTGGTTTGTCTGAATAAAGATCGGCAAATATGTTCCTGCTCTGGCATAATAGTGAGAAACCAAAAGGCACACCACTTCTCACCCTAGGCCACTCACGCTGTGTTGATTCGCTTTTGTTGGTCATTTCAAGTGAATGTCTTTCTTTCTATTGTGCAAAGTGATGGCTATTAATAATAACTGGCTAACAAAGTGATCATATCAATCAAACCCGTGCATATTTAGCATGTCTCAGACCGTATTTTACTTTGGAATTGACAACAGTGATGCCGATTTATAAACCTGTTTGGCTGGATGTACAGTACTTGCGGATTATTCTCTGCAGTGCTCAGAAAGCTGTATTTTAAATTCTTTTAACTTTGGTTTGTATGGCTATGATTAGTTCTGTTTATTTCACTTGTCCATAGTGTCAGAAATCAGAGCATTGATTGTATGTTCATTTTGTTCATAGACCAAAGATGGGGTGTAATGATAAGTCGGAAATGACTGTCGTATCCGTAGGTTGGTTTTCAGATCACCTTTTGTTTCACATTCAGTACAGTCAAGGATGGAATGGATCTAGAGTCTGAGCTGTGCCGTGCTTGATTACCAAGAAGACATGTGGCCAGACTACAAGAAATTACACTTCTGGTCCTTTACCTGTTCCCGAATTTTTGGGGGACATCTGCACTCTCCTCAATGGCATTCTCTCAATTTTTGATTACACTCATTTTTGACAAGTAGTTGCCGACCTATCCCCTTTAATTGAAATTTGATTGAGCAAAAAAAAAAAAAAAAAAAAATTACTATCAGCTTTTAGAAGTATGTAGTCAAATCTCATGCGATGAAATAATGATAATAAACTGCTGCAAATAGATTAATACATTTCGTCTAAGTTGTAAATGTAGGTCAGTGCTTCTTGATAGCTTTGGAGAAGGTCTGGAAAGCCCTAACTGCATGTAACTACAAAATTATGTTGATTCAAGTGTAACTATCCTGAGGCAACATCAACATGAGTCTGTACGGTCCAAAGCCTGTGTTGGGCCTGTCAGCGGGAGAGATATTTAAGAGCGAGAGGATAGAGGAGGATAGAGAGGCATTGACAAATCAAGCAATTAAAGGGGGAGTTGATTATGTCATCATTTTTTAGGCCAGGGAAAAGGTCTTGCTATATTTCATATTCACTGTGAATGAATGAAGGATGGATGGAGATGGGAGGAAGGGTGATGGAATAAGGATTGAAATATCTCACCGGGACATTCTGCTTACTTTTTTATTTTGTGCCTTATCGCTGCACGTTCAGCCCTGTTAATATGATGATGAACAATATTTCGTGAAGGGCGGTTCGACGTGTCGCGCCTTGAGGTGGGGGGGGGGGTGCCGTGTCTCCTCCCCATGTCCTTCCTTTGTATCATCACTTTTCTCTAAAGACGTACAAGGGGGATAGGTGAGAGGAAGGGGAAATGAGGTAGATAATCACCAGGGAGAGAAAACATACCCACCCGGGACCTTTTTTTTTTTTTTTAGCCGTACCCCCCTTTGCAAAAAAAAAAAAAAAACATTTTCATATCAATAATCAAGTAATTTCTCCACATGCTAATCCATCAAAGCAGGATGGGGGTCTAATCTTCTTCCCCTTTTCAGGTGTGCGCCCCCGCTCCATGGCAGACATTTGTCCCTACCGTGTGCCACGCTCAAAAGCTAGCGCCCTGTCAGCACTGATTGATCAGAGGGGTGCCGCGGCTATAAAGGAGGAGCCTATCAATGATGCTCTACATCTGCACCTGAAAGGAGCCCCTCGTCTCCTTCGGCGACACAGATAATGAGAGCCGTGCTGTTAACAGCTCCTGGAGCTCTGCTTTTTGTCATGTGTATATAAGGCAAAGTGCTTAGCTTTGAGATGTGAGGTGGGAGAGGAAAAAAAAAAAACACAGAGGGGCCTATGCTAGGAAGATTAGCATAATGTCTACAAACGCTGACAGGGTTGAATTCCACTCACTCGTTTTGAGATTAGCGGGGCTTTTTTTTTGTGGGGGGGCAGTGTATTTGCAGAACAATGCGATTTATGTGTTTGATTTTTAATTTTCAGACAATTTTTCGCAGCATCTACTGGATGTATTTGCCGACGCGTGCATTGCTGGGACTCAAGCCCCCCTGTTTTACACTGCACTCCACAACTAGCTGTGGGAGTTATCCGTACATCATTTCTGTAACCAATTGCGTGGACATTGCAACCAAGGAAAGTAACAGTCACCCAGGGTATGTGCAGGCTTAATGAAACCAAATTTAAGACTCGCAATTTGGTGACATTTTAGACTGGCACAAAGCAGGGTCTATTTTGCAGCGCAGGTGGTGTAACAGGGATTTGGGCGGATTTGATTGAAGCACAGACATACAGATTCTGTGCTTGGCTGATGTGTGTGGTGGATTTCATTTATAAATAAGACAACGCACTACAATCCCTCGGAATCATTGTAAAATTCAATTCAATGAACAAATTGAAGTCATCTTAATAACAGGTGGCACAGTGGACAACAAGTTAGCACATCGGCCTCAAAGTGCAAAGATACTGAGTTTGATTCCGGCTCCGACCTTCCTGTGTGGAGTTTTCATATTCTGCCTGTGCCTGAGTGGGTTTTCTCCGGCTACTCTGGTTTCCTCCCATATTCCAAAAAAAATGCTGGGCAAGGCTGAAGACCAACATCAAATGCCCATGACCTTCAATCCCTCGGGGAGCACTGCATTGAAAATCGGCATCATTGTGTAAAGGACATTGCTATGTGGGCTCAAGGAACTCTATAGAGAACCATTGTCTGTTCACGCAGCTCGTCGCTAGATCTACAAATGCAAGGCAAAAATGGACCATGCAAAGCGGAAGCCATACAGTATATCAAAAATACTCAGAAATGGACCCAAGCTCATCTTTATTCGCTGTCATTGTGCTTTAGCACTTGGACATTGTCGTATTGTACGCCACGGTCTCCACTTTGCTGCGGAAGTCTGTTTTCTCACTGCCCTCATTCTCCTGCGGATAAAATGTGTCTCGTAGCTATTTGTCAAAAAGTAAATACCGGACACTGTAAATATCGTTTATTGCTTTTTTTTTTTGTCAGCATGTCTCATTCTAAATGATGAGTTTAACGGAGCGTGGTGTTTTTTTAGAATAGCTGTGGAGAAGTGCCAACAAAATAAATGGCAAAGTCTGCTTTTCGAGCCGTACGCAAACATAGCAAGTACCCCAATGAATGCTGACCGATTCTTCTGCAGGAGGAAAAGCACAAGATAAAATGTAGAGGCCTCATTAGTAACACATTTATCATCTCCTGTCTGTGATTTAAAAGAATGACTGGGTCAAATCACTTTCAATACCTCAGGGGAAATCAACATTTGTCATCGCAAAGCAAACCTGCCTCTTCTCCCTCGTCTGGCATTAATTTATGCCGCTGAAGCAGCCCCATTCGCCGCCGCGCTGATTTTAATTTCACTCTTGCAAAAAAGCTTGGCCAACTGTCTCCCTCGATTCATTGCTTGAACACACAATTGTCCCTTTCAATTGGCGGAAGTGATACTCACCATGAGCGCGCCTACCAACCCCATCCGCAGACGGCGGGCATGTGATGCAAATGGCCTTTTTGTGCAACGCTTAAGCATGTGAAGCGCTTGCAAATGATTCCTCTGATGTCCACAATTAAAAACGGATTACACCCATGTCGAACCGAACGGGGTACACGCCAGGAACAAGGGGGAAGATGATGTATTATGAATGTGTTATTAATGCACAACTCGGCAAGGTCGGCAAAGTCAAGATGTGTGTTGAAATATGGATGTCACCCTCAAAGAGCAGGCTAACATCGCTGCAAGTGGACCCTCTGGACACACGTTGGGTGATAGAATATTGATATGTTTTTTTGTTTTTTTTTTTTCAGTTGTGGACAGTGGAGTCAATGCTAATGCTACCGGCAGCACCGCTCGGGGCTTCCATTTGACAGTGAGCGTCGCAGTCCACAAGCACTGACGACTGCTCGTGACCGCACAACTGTCCCAATAGTGATTCCAGCGAGTAGTGCCAAAAAAAAAATCACATTTTTGCTGACTTCTTGACAAGTATTTTGAAGGGAGCATGCTACTTAGACCCTGAAACTAACTCGACTGATTGCTGTGAAATGCGAGCTCTTGCGAGTATGAAAGGTAAACAGCGTGTGACTTGAGAGAAAATGACAATGGATAAATAGCTTGATGGTAGACATGATTAATCCCACAAGGGAAATCGGGGTCTCTTTGGTGTTGTTTTCACAATTTTAGCAGATTGCTCTCTTAGATTGCGTACCACCTGTCTCTCTATTAGCTTTGCTGAGCGAGGATAACAAAGACTTAAGAATGATGAGGCACGCCGTGAGGGAAGGCGGCCAAGAGTGCAGATGCCGAACAAGTCCTGAAAGAAATGCAGGATGGTGCTGAAGCAACACCAGAATGAGCATTTATCTATTTCATGCCAGTTCAGACAGAATAGTCTGCCATATGTAAATAGCAGTTAAATAATGAATGTGCTTCCTCTGCTTTTATTTGCTTTAAGCCCGGCGCAGTCACACACGTGCTGGCTGGCTGGCTGGCTGGCACCGAACGAGACACAAATTAGAGGACGTTTTAAAGGAAATATTCAAAGCGCCGCCTGCTTGCTGGAATATCAGTTATTATTTTTGATGTTGCAATTTCTGACACTTTGATGCAATCAGTGAGTAGCCGCGGCATTCAGCCCTCTCCGGGGAGGGAGCTGTCAGGAGTGAGGAGCCGGTTGGGCGGATAATTACGGGAGATCAAACCTTGCTAGTTAGTAGGCAGGGACGGCGAGGCAAATGCCAAAAACCAGCCAATGTTGCGCAAACGCTTGTTAAAGGATATCCTAATTGCTGTAAGTGGTTCCTTCAGGACTGGCACTTCAAACATTGGCTGCTGCATGATGTCATCGCTCCCAACCTCCCCCACTTCACTCTACTCTCACAATCGGCAAAGTGTGAGGGGACGGGGGCACACCAGACAGTGACCTTCCATTGTCATGACACGTGACCTACAACAGTAGTAGAAAGTGTATTTTGTGGTTGCCGACCGGAGCAGGGTCCACACAAACCAAAGACAGGCCTGACTTTGAGCATTTTTCCAAAGTTGGAAAAAAAAATGGATTATAAGGTTTATACTTATGGATTATCCTGTGGGTTGGGATATTTTGGGAATATTTTTCCTTCCCTAAACTGCTTTGAAAACTCTCCGGGGCAGGGCCGACAATCATAAATGTTCAACCTGTTGAACATTTACGATTGCAAATACTTCTGCGCGTGGTCAACAGAGTTGGGTGGAACCACGGACTCTGTGATTGTCACGTGAAATCGAACGGCAGCGAATTAGGAAGTGTCCCAAAGCTTGTGCTATTAAAAAACAGAAGCGAAACTGGTTGTGTGATGTGATGTGTGTTCGTTTGTTAGTTTGTAAACCCAGCTTCTTCCATGTTTCCCATCTACGACCACATTGCAAAAACTCAAATCTGACTCAGACTGAATAGCTCAAATCAAATGACATGATTTGTTGTTGTCTCTTTAACAGATTATTAATATTTTTCACAGTTTTTTGTGTAATGGCATTTCACTTGCTTATCGCTTAAAAATCTGATTTAATAACTTGTTGCGATTTTATTAATGGTTGTTGTGTAAGTTTGAAGAAAGAAACAAAATGCATAGGTACATGTAGTATAAATAGACGACCGTATTTTCCACACTAAAAGGCGCACTGGATTATGAGGCGCACCTTCAATGAATGGCCTATTTTGTAATTTTATTTCATATATTGGACGCACAGCATTATAAGACACAATCTGCAATGCATCCACTAGATGGAGCTGAGCTCAAGGAAATGCCAACAGCACGATCAGATGTCAGTAAAACTTAGTTAATAAAGCAGCGACACAGTTCACTTAACCAACAGCAAGTTATAACCTTGACTCGTTAACGTTGCACTCTCTTGCCGCTGCTCTATTTCCGTGTTCAACTGCGTAACCCGATTGCCTTAAGTTTGAACTCTGCGTTGTAAGCATGTCTTAAGTGTGGTCTACATTGTAGGACTTTTTTTTTCCTCAGTCCAGTTTTAGCAGTGATTATCTAACAGTCTGCATGTCCTGTGGCACCATGCTTCTTCTCACAGGTTAGTCTTGAATATGCAAATATGACAGACATCTAGTTTGGTTCGGTCAGGAATTATTTTAAAAATTGGTATGGGTGTAGCGGGCTTTATTGTACTTCGTAGAGAGTGCAGGCTACTTCGTACTACACGTGAATACCGGAGTTGCGTGATGGCCAACATGATCCGACAAAGGCTCATGTGGCCATTAATTCAAAGTGAGAACTTGCTGCTTTCTGTCAGTACAGTTTCCAACCTACCTTCCCTTCTGCCGTCCTTCCCTTTGCAGTTCAAAGCAAAGGAGAGGCGAAGGTGAGCGCAATTAACAGAAAATCAGTCAGAACAAATTGTTGTATGGGCCGTGAGATGTCGGTTTGTTGCCAGGGGTATGACCCAATTTGGTCAAAATACCGAAAATAGCTATTGACAAATAAGAAACGCATCGATTACGGGAACTTGAAAAAGAATTTTCGAGCTGTTTGCGTCCATCTCGCAGCTACATCAAAAGAAAGGCTGTGCAATCAAAAGACAGAGTTCAGAAACAATTCGCATTTCCAAGAGGGCCCCAAGAACACAATCACAGTTAACCCATTTAGTCCGTGGACGCTCATTCTTGCCTCTCCGTGTTGTGAATGCGAAGCTTTAGGGTCATTGATCATCTCATTAAATTCCACCCCCAAGAGAAGGCGATCCTTTTCACACAGCTCAGGAATCCAGACGCACCCCCCCCCACACCCATCAGCCCCCTCTCTTGGAGGTGCATACACAAACACGCTCGCGCTGTCAAACATCGCAGAAGAGTGCCTTTCTCGCACAAGAAAGACAGCTATAAAATGGTAAAATAAAGTCTATTTGGCTGAAAAAGGATAAAATAGGGTGTATCTTTCCCCATAGAGTGCGGAAGAGTTAACATAACAAAGCTTTGAGTCTGTGGGCTATTGGCTCCTCATCTTCAACAAGGGCCTTTCTGGCTTTTCAATGACTGCGGCACTCATAAATCTGTGTGAAACTCTCACTTACTCTTTCGGGCAACAAAAAGTCCAATGTAGAGCTCAGAGTTGACACGCTGAGACATTCAAAGTGAGATGAAAATATACTCATGCGGCATCAAGTATTAGTAGATGTCCAAAGTCAATTTGGGAGACCTGAACCAGGACTATGCAGTTGCCCCTGTGAGAACTCACAACTTACTTGACGGCTCTGCTCCGGATTAGGTGATCTATATTCGGGTGTGTATTCCTTCAGGTTGGACATTGCCGGCTATCGTGCAAGGACAATGGCAAGAGCAGAGCTCAAGCACAGTACAGGGGTCCTGACATGCATCGTTTCAAGGTGACAAACAGCATGTAATGAACTAGAATAAGAACAAGATTATGTGATCATGCAACACAAAAACCCTTTTTCAGAAGTTCTTTCCGGGTCATTAACAACTTCAGCAGGGAAGCCCAGACATCCCTCTCCCCAGTCACTTTGTCTAACATTTCCGGAGGGGTACCGAGGCTGCGAGACGCGGTCTCTGCAGCATGTCCCGGGTCAGTCCCTGGTCCTCCTCGAGGTGGGACGTGCCCGTTACACCTCACCAACGAGGCAGAGGAGAGGCATCCTATCCAGGTGCCAGAGGTACCTCATCTGGCTCCTCTCAATGAAGAGGAGCAGCGGTCGCGGCTTTCGTGGCCCTCCCAGATGATTGAGCTTCTTACCCTAATGTTTTAGGATTAATTGCATTTAAGTCTATGGTGAAAGCTGTTCCGATATATGAGCACACTGACTTACAAACCAACACACGGAATAATTTCCATCCATCCGTCCATTAAAAATCCATAAATCATGCAACTCAACTTGTGAACCATAATCTGTGATGGAATGCAAAATTCACTCACAAATATAACTCGTTGAATTAAAAACAATATCATAACAAATTACAGATAATATCAGTGATTGGACCTGTATCTCTTTTTTACTGACTTCTTGACAGGTTGGATTAGTTATGTTCGTTTGATTGTAAAAATCTCAGACAAGATCAGTTTGCAAAGTCCATGCTTTACAAAACAGAAGTTTGCACAACTAAAAACATGTCTTGGATCGACTTGTAATAGACATTAGGAAATGCAGACATAGAAAAATAAAGATTGGATATGTATGGAATCAACAACTGAGCACTGACAAGATGTCCTTGAGCAAGAAACCAAAACACCCCCCCCCTAGTGGGGCTTGTGACCGTGTTGAAGGTTCTGGATTGTTTTAAACCCGATTACAGTGCTTGGTGGTTTTAGGTATGAGGTCATTCTCCACTCAACTGGCTCATGATGAGAGACCCCCGTTCACCATCACAGCTTATCTGAAATGCCGGCCTTTCATGTACTTTAATATGACGGCCGTGGGTCTGTCTGGCTGTCACCTCCCTGAGGCCAGCGGTGGCATAGCCATACAACGTTCTGCCGCTTTGCTTCTGATGGACCCGATTAATTTCGCGGAATGCTGGTTTGTCTCCCCGCAGCCCAATCAATGACTTCATTCAGTAAGGTGAGGTCACCAGAGGCACTGGCAATAAAGACGCCGGCATTTCGCAGTAACGGCAGCATAGTTGGTGTGCAGCTCAAAAAGAAAGCCTTCAAAAATGAGTGAGCCATAAAAAGGAAGAGGACAACATCCAAGTATCTTTGACACGGATGCAGCGGTCCTTTAGTGGGACCTTCTTCTGCTTCCTGCCTCCTATTTTGCGAGATAATAATTGGCAGGTCAATGAATTATTTGCACACGGAAGCGACAGTGAGAACATCGTCCCTTTCTGGCAGAAACACAATTAAATGTAACTTTTCTTCACAGAAACAAAGGTTTCACGCGGCTGAAAGGGATTCTTGAATAAAAAAAAATAAAATGGCTGCTTTCAATCACAAGCCTGAAAAGTTTTTACCGCTGTTAATAATGTGTCAATGTGATGAACAAGCTCTCGGTATGACGGAAGTCGTCCTCCAGTCTCCTTGAGTCGTAACTGATGTGGTCTCACAAAACAAGAGTTAACGTGAGGCAAAGCCCTTATTGAATACGTCAAATAAAATTGATGTTCGTTTTTATTTTGAAACCCAGCGGTGATCTCAGGAATTCGGGCTTCCCGATAAACGGAATGGGGGAAAACGCCGCAAACTTACGAGGACACGTAACTCACTCTCACACTTATGGGATTGTAATAAAATGACAATTTCTTGAAATGCGCCATAAATTTGCTGGATTGCTCTTGACGTCGGCGCCACCCGTAACGGTTGCCTCCACTCTTGCAAGTCCAGTCAATTCATATCGTGCCGTGTCACAAATCACGGCGGGGGCACCCCCCCCCCCCCACCCATCAGCCCACGAGCAGTAATATGGCACTCCGGCGGCCTTTCGCCGCTTTGGTTTAACCCGGCCAACACTGGAAAAATAGATAGCCTGCCTACCCATCCGTCCTGCCCACGGGATGGAAAGTGGCTGGAGAGGAGGGGTCTGGAATGAAACGGCGGCCCCAGTCATGATGCACGGTGCTGCGAGCCCATAAACCAGACCATCGGCTGACCTCTGAGGCACAGAGGGGGGAGAACAGGCTGGGCCTTTACGACCATCAACAGATTTAACAGCCAATAATGACTGGAATAACCGCTTAAACCTTTACGGACCCTCACAGCCGCTCCGGAGTGGTGACGGCGGAGCAAGACAGGAATAAAAGGCAAGCTAGCGGCTGAGTGATATATTCAGCCGGTGCGCTGACAGCGGCCATGTTTCAAGCAAAGAGAAAATGACAGATGCGGGGAGGGGAGCACGGTCTGATATGTGCACGCGTTTAAGTGGAGCCAACTGGCTTGTCCGCTCCCATTCCTGATGAATGCGTGGCAGGAAAACGTGGACTCGGCGTGAGGACAGAAATGATGGTGCAGAGTAAACAAAATAACACTAAAAGTATCCCATTCATTTGGGTTGAGCTACTGAATTCTGTCCAAGAGTGAATCCGTGCATTCGGTTTGGAGTCAATCAGATGCAGCGCAGCCCAATACGAATTTAGTCGGAAAACATAAAAAAAACAAACAAACATGCATGCCACTACCACCAGGCACGCCCCATGCAGAACTCCACAATAATGCAAAGATGAACAGTAAATAGGCTGCGCAAATATGTTTTGCCATGCTTACATATAACTAGGGTGAAAAAATTAAATACAAAATAATAATTCAATGAGTGGTTAACAAATATGAATACATATTTTCAAATGAGGTACAATTAGAAAGTATGATTTCTTTTAAAGGCATCAAATTACCCCAAAATATGTCACTGAGTCATTTTTTTTCTTTCTACTAAATGTTTCCATTGAGTCCAATGTATTTGCACTTATTGCCTATTATTTATCCAATGGCAATATTGAAATTGTTTGAAGCATTCAAATGTGGGATGTGATCCTCATTGAGAAAAGAATACATGAAAAAAAAAGGTACAGCTGATGCAATAATATTCATTCTCAACATTTTCTGTTCTAATATTGCAGACATCTGCGCAACGTGCTCAATTGCAAAAGCAACAATACTATTGCCTCCGATACTCGACACAACAGGATAAAAGGCTATTTGAAAGTGAGGCATATGAAACGTCTTTACCGTTGAGTTAAAGTGAAATTAAAAACAAAATGCAGTCTGTTTAATAGACGTTTCTCCTTCATCCTGATGACAAGTGAGTTCCAGCACGCTCGCCTCCTTTTGGACTCACATCATAAGGCTAATTCATTAACGGTTGGCAGCAAACTTCATTCTAATTTCCAATAAACTCTCCAAAGCTAATACGCGCTCATGAAAAGGAGGCGCGCTTCACAGGCTGGCACGTGTTCAAGCGACATATGCTCGCATAATCTCTTTAAAAAGCGCCGTCCAAGTCCAAATTTAATTATGTAAGAGCACAAACGGAATCAGAGTGCCGACGCAGCAGAGCTCTGATACGGAACACTGTGCCACTTCCGACGCCATTCTGCTCATTTGTTTATTGCTCCAACCCAGAGTCCACCTCGGCGTCCTCGAGCGGAGTCTTGCTCCAGGATTGGATCGTCCTTTTAATACGGTCTCCTTGAGATATATTACGATTTTGTTATATGATCCCGGTGCTTTTTAATGGTCTCTCAAGTCATTACATCTGCGATGTGATGTTTTAACACATCAACGACTTGATTTTATTTTGAGTTGATTAGGATTTACAATCGGACGTGGACACAAGTGGGTTTGAAATGGTCGCTCGCCCATGTTGCTTTGTGAGGTTTCTGATCACTGTAAGGTGAGTGGCTGGGGTTAGCGCCAAGATTAGGTGCTTAGTCTTCCAATTGATCTAGTAATGAGTGTTGGAACTCGGGTGAGAATTTACCGGTAAGGTTAGTGAGGCTTCCGATCTCTGGAAAGTTAGGATTTGGGTTTGTGTACTGTGGGCTAGCCTATGACTAATGAGGTTTAAGATCTCAAATGGTCACAGTTAGAGTCAGGATAGGGTGTTTAGAGGATAGGGTGCTGATGCTTGGAGTCTCTGTAAGGTGAGGAATATGGTTAGGGTAAGGCCAAAACCGGTAGGGCTTCATCTATGGAGGTTTAGTTCACTGAGGATTTTGATTTCTGTCGCCGAAATGTTAGCAAGGCGCAAACACCCCCCGAAACACTGCTGAGGAAGTGTAAAAATATATATATACCATCATAAAAATCCCCAAAGTGTCTCCGGCGAGGACTTTATCCAAGATACCAGGTCACCTTTTCTCCCTGTAACCGTATCAATAAATCCCGTGACAAAACTGCATATCTTAAGCACCTTACTGGCGACTTTCCGAGTGCACCGTCTTCACTTGGCACGATAACATTGCGCCCTGCACAATGGTCTAATCTTCATGGCACAGGTAGCGCCGGGATTGTCTTGGATGTGCACTCTGGTTTGTCCCGGCGTTAAAGCCCCCCCTCTGTATTCCCCTTTTGTGCTTTTTTAACCAATAAATTAAAGAGGATTTCAACAAGGGAGGGGTTAAAATACTCAGAGATAAACAAATCAGGCTAAATAAGTTGGAAAGAGTTTTGCAAACTCATTCCGTAATCGGGGGGGGGGGGGCTGCTTAAGATAACCGCGTTTGATTTAGACATTTTCTTACACAAAGAATGCAGAGAAGTGAACCTCTTAAGCCATTGTGGGACAGGATTCTTTTTTTCTTTTTTTTTTTTGTCGAAGATGCCATAGCTCTTTTGGGATAGTTGACTAGACTATTTGTATTTATAGGAGCCAAAAAGATGGCTAGTAAATAAAATTGTCAGCGAGCATTGTTTGTAGATTATATATTCAGGTCACTCTCTCGCCTCTGAAATCTTTTAATTTTCTGATTCGTGCAGATGTTTGTTTTTTTGGGGGGAGGAAAAAAAAAAAAACTTTCTCAAGCGCATCCCCGGATGAACATTGAAAGCGTTCTAAGTAGCTGAGTTGCTCTTCGACAAAATACCTCAAAGCGTCTGAGATAATACATGTGGATTGAAATGCAATCTGCCTCTCGCGTCTCGCTGAGATAAGTGAAGCATCCGACAAGACCTGACTTCCTCGTCTTATCTGGCGAACACACTTGATACCAGGAAGTCGCTATGCCGGCGGGAAGTCTTTCGGAGATTGCAAAAAGCATCCGATTCTGTGCAACACGGCAAAAGTTCCGCCGTCTTTTGGAAACAATGTTCTTGTGCTACTTTGTGATCAGTCAGCTGTTGTCTTCTAATGTATGCTAAGCTATTGTCATCATTTCATTTGGGGGGGAGGGGATCGGGGGGGGGGATTATTACGAACAAAAACCTTAATATCAACATTCAAAACTACACTTCAGTAATCCATGCAGGAGCTCTCAGCCCATTTCCACTGTTGATGGATTTGGTGATGCCCTCCCCCCCTCTTCCCCACCACCTACAGCATGAAAATATCTGCTGTACATGTTATACCCTGAGGATACGTTGGCCATGTTCTCGTTTAATTACTGATTTCTGATTTTAATATCGTTAAACCCCCGCAAGGATAATCTCTGCCGCATAAAAGGAGAGGAGAATGTGCAAAGTTTTCGGATAAGATGGAAGGATGATCACACTGGAATACATGTCAATGATTTATTGAGAAAAAAAAGTGAGTTTGATGTTCAAGTACAAAGAACGTATTCTGGTGTTACATATTAATATACTTATTGCATGTAAAAGTGATTTTGTTGTTAAATGTGTTTTTGCAGGCTCATAATTACACGCAAAAAAATGTGACGATAGACTGCACGGTGTTGGACAAGAGGTCTTCAGGTATGAATCCAATATGAACAAGTGGTAAATATTCTTAGTGTGCTATACCTCATGTAAGATTCAAATTTGGATGTCTGCCACACAGTCAAGAGATCCGAGTTGGGATTTCCGTCTGAATCAAATCTGTGTGGTGTTTGCATGTTCACCCCGTGTGACCTGTGTTTTTTGAGTTGTGCCGTACTGCCCACCAGTTGAAGCGGTACCGGAGCAATCATCCAAAGCCAGCCGGGATAGGCCGCAGTTCACTCAAGACCAAAAGTGACGACTAGCAGTGGAGAAAATCGATGCATGAATGGATGGATTAATAAAACAGGTCACGATTGCAGATAACGACATTTCAAGAAAAATCCGTGTTGTTTCCTTGCTTGTGCGAAGCACATTGTGTTGCTTTGTGTATGAAATCTGACATATGAGTAAAGTTCTTTTGCCTTGCCTAGTTTCTTCCTTCCTTGTAAACCTTGATGATCTCTCAACAGTGATAATGTTTATTTCCCGGGAAGCCATCAAAAATCCGTGTTCTGCCAGTCTGCCTTCTTTTTGCATTTTGTGCTTCAGTTCTCTAAAATTGTCTTTTTTTTTTTTTCTCAGGCAACATTGTGGTCTCTCCACAGTGTTGCCGGTCTCCACAGGTTTGTTCTGAGAAGCAACTAAACTGTTCTGCTGTGTCTGGTATGTTTCTCACTGTTTCAATTAATTTCCGTGCAATATTGTAGCGTTTTTTTTTTTTTTCTTTTTTCCAGTCAACTCTGATAAGCAGTCGCTCCACAATATTGTGGGAATCCCTTTTGAAACCCTGGAGAAGTACTCACCTTATTAGTTTCACCCTGTGTGCCTCGGCTCCCGTCTTCCTCTGTCATGTTATTCCTTTTATTTTGTGCTTAATTCATCCAGTTTTATTTTACATGTACTCATATACCTGATGTTCCCGTTTAATATGATTCATATCCCTCCAGCCCACAGTGTGGCACTGTGACTCTTGTCATGTCTTTTTTTTATTTTTTTTTTTTATGAGCCACCTCCCTCCCTCCCTTCTGCTTCACACGCCATCAAATATCAGCGCATATGTGTGTGAGTTTAATTAAGTGCCCTGGTAGCGGCATATTCTTCTGATTCCATCACAAACGCTCCACCACGGAAACCACTTCATTCAGATCGTCTTGGAATATGTTTGAAGAATACCTCATGTGGAAAGGGTAGGGGGGGCGGGGGGGGGATAATATTAAATACATTTTCTTCAAAGTGTCCGCCTGTAAAGGTTTAGCGGCGGACTTGAAAATTCATATATCGAAGGTGTCCGTTCTCACCTTCCTGAAAACCAAGATCAAAAATTCTCTTATTTCTCTTTCTCTCTGTCTCTCACAAGCACACACACACACACACACACACACACACACACACACACACACACACGCTCTCACACACACATAGAGACGCACATGTGATGAATTATTTTTCATCCACAAATGCATAATGGATATCATTTCTTATTTAACGCTTTGTTCTGGAGAAAAAGGAAAATATTTCCTCTCGTTAAAAAAAAAAAAAAAAAAAGAGGAGAAAAGATTATTATGCACCTGAGAATGGATGGAATTTAGCATCTCTCTCCAGTATTATACTACAATACAGTTAATCTTCTGTAATTATAAAGCTTTACAGACATTTACATATTAATCTGCTTGGCCGGGCACCATCACGATGTTTTAAATCAAGAGCAGAGGTTAATAGGCGGAAGAAAAGGGAGAAGGAAGGAGAGCAGATAAGGCAGATGACTGCGGCGCAGTGAGAGCAGTCACTTCAGGTGCGGCCTTATCGGCAGCGGTGTGCGGCGGCGAGGACCTTTTCTTATGTAATCTGTGATTTCATTCAGCTCGCGTATCAGATGATTGTCTGCGAGAAGAAAAAAGCCATTTTGAGGAGGAGTGGGGCGGCGTGAAAAGGATCGTCTCCCCGGCAGCTCACCCCTCCATGTCGAACCAGCCGCATGGCGCCGAAGGTCAGCGGAATTATTGGAGGCGGCGGTGAGCGGTGGCGAGCAAGACAATGATATGGCCTTAACCCTCATTTAGAGGTGCCATTTTCCCACCTGACACCCCCCACCCCCGAAACGCTGTTGCTTGCTAAAGTGTTATTTTTCCATGTTATGAAATGTGATAGCTCTCTGGTGAAACAGGAGTCTCGAGTTAGCTAGGTAATGTGGCGACAGCGCGCCTGGGGGCTTCGCATCGCATCGCCTCGCCACGCCTCGCATCGCATCTCGACAGTTCAATCGGGGTAACACCCCCCCAGAAAAAAAAAAAAAAACAGTGCGCTAACAGTACGCCGGAGCCTGGAGATTGCCCACTTAGTCGAGATGATGATAATGTCGCTGTGAATTTCACCCAAACGTGTCATTTTGAAGTACGGAGGCCTGCGTTGTTCATGTGTTGTGTGTGGGTGTGCATGTGAGAGAGTGTGTGTTTGTGTGTGTGTGTGTATAAGAGAGTAAGTGGAATGTACTGTATGTGTGTGAGACTACGAGGAGACGATGAGTGCGTGTGAGAGTGTGAGCGAGCATGAGTCGTGTGCGAGTGGGGCGGCAGCCCTCAGTGGAAACATTTACAGTCAATAATTGATGGCCAGCAGTGATTAAGTGGCCATGAAGATCATGTTCCTAATGCTTGTCCGCCAATTAAAAAGCTAACTTTTACCTGGTGGGTGTGGTATTAATAAGTCAGGTGGAAAAAAAAAATCATAAATGGATAATGCTTCATTAATTTCCTATCATAGTGTCATTAATGTAAAACGACACGAGTCGGCCTCTGAATTATTCAGTGTTCTGTGTGCGAATCTCGATCACAGGATGGGATTCATTTTTTCCATAGTATCATCAAGGGCCTCTTCGCCACGAGCCAGTATTTCATAAGTATTGGTCACCAAAAGCTTTTCTGATAGCTTGCATATGATTGCAAACTCAATTCACAAAATTTTTTTTCTGGCATGAAATGTGAGGGGTGGGGGACAATATCGACACTGCATTTTTCTGGCTTCTGAAGTAATATGTGACAAACCTTTCACGCTATCTGTGAAAGATGGCATTTTCCCAATACTGATCTTAAGGAGTTTGACCAAGGGTGGCCCGGTGGTCCAGTGGTTTGCGCGTCAACCTCACAGTGCAGAGATGCAGGGTTTGATTCCGGCTCTGTCCTCCCTGTGTGGAGTTTGCATGTTCGTACCTGCATGGGTTTTCTCCGGGTACTCCGGTTTCCTCCCACATTCCCAAAACATGGCAGGTTAATGAAACACTCTAATTTGTCTCTCGGTGTGAGTGTGAGCGCTGATGGTTTGATGGTTGTTCGTCTGTGTTTGCCCTGCGATTGGCTGGCAACCACTTCAGGGCCACTTACTGCCCGAAGACAGCTGGGATAGGCTCCAGCATCCCCCGCAACCCTTGTGAGGATACAGCGAATCGGAAAATGAATGGATGGATGGATAGTTTTTGACCAAAGACGATTAGGACATTTGGGGTTTTTTTTTGGTTGAAATTTGGTCATCAATCTAAACTGCACCTTTACAGGCAAACTTGGTTTGACCTTCCCCGAACTTTTAAATGCAGACATTACATGCAGCTGTCCAATGTTTGGGTGATTTTTGAACACTCTTCTGCTCTCCAACAAGAAGCTAAAACAACAAAATTCACAACAGGTGTTTGACCCTTCAAGGGACCAACACATTTCCAAGGAGTCCACGCCGCCCCCATTCTGTGAGTCTTCCAGTCTCAGTCTCTCTCTGCTGCAACATGCTGATGCCACTGTGACACTCGAAACTCTAGTTGCCTGGAAGAACATCCGATTTGAAAACTGAGAGGTACACATTGCCACAGGCCTCAGGTTGGGATAATGGTGCCCGGAGAGCGGCGGCACGTAACGCCGGAGGTCAGGGCAGATTAAGAAGGTGAAGTGTTACGCTTGTCACCTTGAGGGGGTTCACAAAAGACATACAAGACGTGGGGCCACCATTCAAAGCAAATCCCAGTTTTCATAAACTAATTTTTGAGGGGCGCCCCCCTGGATTTGCTGGTTATTAGGCGTGCATGTTGAGAAGCTCAGAAGACTTTTGGACACCCTCTGAAGGCCTCACATGGTTGCATTTCCTTAACTTTCCTCCCAATTTTCGCCACTTTGCTGTCAGAAGCGAAGAAAAAGAGGAAATTGAGATAGCTAGGATGGCTTAAGGTGAAGACACGCATGTGCCGTTGCTATTTTATGTCACTGGAAGAAAAAATACCTTAAGTCAAGCAATTGGAGTTATTTATTTTGGTGCCTAGTTACATCCTATGTTCGTACAGAATAACATTTTGTCAACAAATGATTAGAATGTGGATACACTTTGACTGCTTCTGCTGAAAAATAATACCATATATCCCTGAAACTATGCCAATGTTCAAATAATATTCTTCTCGTGTATAGGTTGCTATGCTCCTTCTTCTGGCTCCCATTCACTTAATAGGACTGGGTTGCCAGCAATTGCTAACTTTTTTGCTAACTTTGTTAGCTAACTTCCTTTTGTATGCGGAATGAAACAATATTGTCCAACTTTTGAGTTTATCCATTTGTGATTTTGAGTCTTGCGATAACATCTCGGAACACTTAAACTGATGACTTTTAAAAAAACATTACTTTTTTATGGAGGCACCTCGAACTGTGGAATGAATTAGTCCAAATGCAATAGATCTCAGTGGGAGATATCTCAGAACTTTGAGGTACCACTGTAGACCAAAAACATGAAAACTGGGAGATGGTGCATCTTCACTGGTGATAAATCAAGCTCATTGATCCGAGCCACCCTGACAAATGAGTGAGGCGTGCGCTCAAGATGGGCCTGCTGCACACATGCGGCGGAACCTCTTCAGGTCGCTCAGCCCTCACACAAACACACTCGGGCGTCGGGCGAAAGAGACAATTAGCGAGCACAGCTGACTCCTCAAATTGTCCTCCGTCATCCCCCCCACCGTTTGCCTGCTAATAGGGGCGTGAGTCCCCACTTATTAGATGTGATTATCCACCCAGAGCTGTATGTAGATTAGTTTTATTACAGCCCCTGCGCCAGCCCCCTCCCGCTATTTAGACAGAAAATGTAATTCAATGATGTAACTTAGATATGAATCTGCATTTACAGGGCCGCAGTCCCACTCCAGCACCGGTTGTGACATGTCGGCTGATTAAACTATCAGGCTGACAAGCCCGGCAGCCACACAAGAGGACAGGCAAAAGTACAAAGGGGCCTCTTATTACAGAAAATCCCCCAGAATAGCCAACGGTGGGGATATGCTAATAATTCACCGGCTCTCTATCAGGATCTCCATGCGGGCATCGTAATTACAGAAATGCTAGCAGACTAAAGCAGCCAAACTTAAGACGTACGTACTTTATGCATGTATAGCCACAGTGTCTATATATAGTTTGAAACACATACACAGACACACTTATCTCAGCAATTCCCTTATCCGACTGAATATGATGACTGGCTTTGGGAATGACCTCCAGGCAAGAGGACGAGGCCTTATTCGGCGGTGGCTGCCTCCTCCTCCTCCTCCTCTCCTCTGTCTCCCTCCCACCTCCCCCAAAATGAACCTGAGAGAGTGGTGACCTTGCTGCCGGTCTGTGAGTGAAATGAGCTACATCTTGTCACCTGCCGAACAAGCCTATTTGAAACCAGGATTGTTGGCTTTGAAAGGGCCGACGATGGCCTGGCTGATAAGTAAGAAAAAATCCGATGGGGGGGAGGAGGGCGTTGCGCTTTTATTCAGAAAATTAAATCGGAAATAAAAGGCTGGCCTGATGGAAATATGGCCCGCTGGTGTGAAGCGTATTGTTACAGGGCACTTATCATGTGAGCATCGGAGATGTGGTAGACAATGGCGTTGGATCCATACATTACCATCGGTTTGTGTGGGCATGAAGCAACAACAATCAAAAACCAACAAAACTAAAGTAAGGCCTTGAATAGCGCACACACCAAGATAGAAAGATTGTGGTCCGAAAGATCCATACCTTCATTTTCTCTACCGCAGCCAATTGCAGGGCACATACATCAAGATAAACAATTCACACTGACACACCGAACATCCTCTGCCAAGTGTCAAAGCGGGGGCAGGAAATACGCTACGTGCACCAAAAACTGCGGCACCAAGGTCAGCTTTGTGTTGATTCAACACAGATCCACACCGATTTTGAGGCGAGGGAGGAAAAAAAAAGTAACAATCATGAAATCTTTGTACAAGCATCTCCTTGGTTTTCAATTCTATTTATGTCGACATCAGCTACCAAACACGACAGGGGAAGATAGGGTTCTTGTAACAAATTAATACCCTAAAAAGTGGGAAGAACATTGCTTGAGAAAAAAAAAACAGTTGAAAATCAATGAAAAGATCACTGGGATGTTGCTTCCATTGAGAGCACCAAAAGGATAACTGGTTCATATGCACGTGCTGCCGATCCAAAAAGTCTTGTGAAAACCAGCAAACACACACACACACACACACACACACACACACACACACACACACACACACACACACACACACAGTGAGTGACAAACAATATTGTCACGTGCTTTCATGCTTGGTGGCGGTACACAAGGCCAATAAGTCTGAATGTGTTCATGATGTTCAGGAAGCAAATTAACTTTAATGCGGTTTTTCTTTCCAATCAGGCATCTCTGGGACAGGATTTAAAATTCATTATGTGCGCAGATATATAAATCCACACTGAACACACACACACAAAGTCTGGAAATGTTCTCATTTTTTGTGTGTTTGAGTGTGCGAGCTCTCCAAACAAAAGCTGGCAGGTCCCGTGGTCTTGCGCAAATGTTTGTCTAATGTAAACCACCCTATAGGAGCATCTAATTAGGAGGCGTCAGGCTGCATGTGGCTGAGAAATCGCAGCCAACTGTCAGCCAATTCAGATTGCTCCCAATCAGTCTGGGAGGGGAGGGGCTCCAGGCAGTGGAAGATCCAATGAATTGTGTGGGGAGGAGGGGGGTAATGGCCTAAGGTGCAGCCACTCGTTGGCCAGCCAGCCATGGTGATATTCAGACCCCTCCCTGTTACGTGGGAGTGTCCTGTGGCACTATTGTGGTAATTAGGCCCTGCAACAGAGGAGTCACTTCAACTGAGGCATGCAGGAGACCATGCTGGCAAAGGTGTCATTACCAAGAGGGGTTTGGTATATTCTCAAAGAGCAGCCGCGTCTCGACTTGAATGTCCAAACACCTCGCCTCAAACAAGCTTCTTTCGAGGTATACTTCCGTATATCATATCAACTGATCAAAACAAATTCCCTCCAACCAACGAGCATATACTGCCTATAAAGTCCGTGCTCCATGCCCATATCGCATTTTGATGACGCATGCGCCGCGCGACTGTTGGTGTCCAGAGTTGCCAAATAATGACATTTTCTGCCCATTTGAGGTTCGTTTACTCTGTGTTGAACCAGGTTTTCTCCTTGAACAGAATGATCTTATTCGCAGAAATGTTCACGAGGCATAAATACACTGCATTCAAATATGAACAACTTACAACACTGGTCGGAGCTAAGATTTGAACACCAAACCTCCGAACAGTGAGCAAACTTGGGAACCAGCAGTCCACCGTGCTACCTTGGCTTTTATTCTTGATACAAAACAACCCATAAAGACTGTTTTGAAGAGAAAAATCAATAAACCAATGCATGTCAAGATGGTCTTCCAATTTACTGCACTTTGTTATTGATAGAAACTAAGAATATAGTGACTGCTGAATGAAAGGCAGTTAAACATTCCACCGGCATTGTAACGCAATAAAGGCTTCAAATGAACACCTCTCTGCTGTTGAGTATCCAAACACTCCCCTGGCCGCTATTTGAGGAAATATGATAAGCGGAGCGTGATCGGCTGGAATGCCATCGGGGTTGGAGATCCAAAGAAAGGTCACGGTGACCCAGCATGGGTCGGTGTCGTCCTCATTAAAAAAAAAAAAAAAAAAAAACTCGGTCTAATTAACCGCTAGCTATGAGGAGGAGATGTTCTCAACCGCAGAACTCGTTCTTTCAAGACCTGGTCGGGAATTAGGATAACATGAGTAGCAGGGAATACAACTTGAAAGGGGCAAAGAGAGGGCATGAAAGGTAGCTGTGGAGAGCAAGCGAGGTGTTTCTAAACCAGCTCCCCTGATGTTGCTGATTAGTGCATGAAAACTACAAGAGGAATGCACTGTTTCTTTTGTTGTTGTTTTTTTTTTCCCCTTCCCCCTTGCTTAAAAACCCACGACTCACTTTGCATAAACAACAACAACAATAGCAAGGCAGGTTCTTCAGTAGAAGGCACACAATGAGCTCAAGGGCTGCTCATAACATCTCATTATAGTTAATGAGCGCTGTGTGTTTACAATGAGCAGCTCCATAGAGCTTGCAGTGTTTACCCGTCCCCTCCTCTGAATGGAGATCACTCAGCACACACACACACACACACACACACACACACACACACACACACACACACACACACACACACACACACAAAACAAAGGAGGATTTGTTTAGCCAGGGGCTGTGTTGCTTCCCATCTGGATCACAGGGCTCCATCGAGTTAGCACGAGCAGCCCTGGTTCAACAGGAATGCCCTCGATCAAATTGGATTACAAAACCAAACGGTGAGGTTGGATCCATGTTTTGAATGCGCACACCGAACCTCTAAATACATCAGCAAGTGAAATGAAAACAATGAAAAGTCGTATTTGCTTTGGGTTTTGGGTCAGATTGAGTCAGTCGTAAAACAGGGCACGAAAAAAACGAATTACTGCATACGGTAAACTGACCTCAATGACCATTGATTATTTTATTTAACGTTGATGTAATCAGCATAAATTTCAACGGTAAGACAATTAAGGTTTATGTTCCTTTTTGCCCCCACACCTCAAAAAAAAAATTTGGCTAAACAACAACTGAAAACAAGGTAAGGCTGAAAACACAAAACGGGTCTTCTGACCACACCTTCTCCATTCCCTTTTATTTTGAAACCTCTTAACAAGAACCAATGGTTCAACTGCAGGTTACCTCCTTCAGAGCTAGGGTGGTTTAACTAAGCAAAGGCAACTCAGCAATACCTTCTTAGAAACTTGCCTGACCCATCTAGAAACCATTCTTCAAAAAAGTGACAAACAGAAAAAAAATTGCTGTAACTTCCTTGTATTGTCTTGACTTGACTTTGAGATCAAGCCTCAACATCCAGCTTTAGAAAAAAAAAAATATATATATATTTCATCACGTCTTTAGACACAGGCTAAGCCACTTTGTTGGTGATCTCAAAAGCAACAGACAGAGCAAATTCTTCGTTCAACCCTCGGTCGTCATGGTAACGAAAGCTCTTGTGAATTGACCCTGCAGTAGAGGGGTACGTGCGCAGGGCCACAGGCTAAAACAGTTTTTTGTAAAATGTATTGAAATTCTGGATCCTTGGAGTTTTTGGACCAAAGTAAAAATGCACGTCATGTCTCTTTTCAGATTTTAATCTGAATATGCAGTGAAAAATGATAAATAAAACTAATCCGTCTCGCCTTCATGTTGCGTAACAGGTAAGGGGAAAAAAAAACAATTAAAAGCAAACCCATTTTGCAGAACGTTACACCTCTGTCGGTACAACACATACCTGACTGAGTGCATGGCACGCCTATCCGCTAATTAAACCAAATAACAGATTATCAACACCTAAGATCCGTGAGCAGAAAGCTGCAGGAGAGTTCTGCATGGTGCGTTCTCCTCTTAATCACTTTTAAAGGAAGCGTGGCATTCAGGAGGCTGATTGAGTCTCACCGCCGACGTGTGATCATCTCTCATTCAGATATCTGCGCGATCTCGTGGCATTGTGGCACCAGCGATGGCATGGAACATTCAAACATTTAATCGTGCTTTATGCACCAAAAAAAAAAAAAAAAAAGGCCCCCCCCCCCATTGCGCACAATGTGTACATGCACTGCCAAAATGGGGACAGGCACCTAAATGCTTCAAATCAAACAGCTAGGAAGAGAACAGATTTAGCATCGTAGTGATAGATGGATAGCATAGAGCACAGAGGTCAAAGTCAAGGCCCAGGGGTCAGATTTGACCCGCCACCTCATTTTATGTGGCCCGTGAAAGTGTAATGTGTAATAAATGACTATGTCTATGTTCATTATTTCCTATCCCCCCAAAAAAATCCATCATTTCAACTTTGAAATAAAATAACTCTTTACGAAATTACATTTGAATTTCACGTGCAAAACTCCAAGTTAATAGGCTGTGTACTTACATAAACCATATCAAACATTAACAGAAAACCTCACACTCTCGTATTTTGGGCATTTTATTTTGTCGTTCCCCTTCAAGAATAACAACATAAATGCAAAAGTCTATAGAGCACAGAAATGCATCAAGCTTTATTTTTCCACTACAAGATTAAAACAAAAAGCCCCCCAAAAAAACAAGTTAAAGGCATCACTTTCAATGAGTGCTTCGCCTTTCAAAGAGCTTTGGTGTCCTGTTAAATTAGCATATGAGAGGCTATTTACAAGCCTGCAAAAAAAAAAAGAAAAAAAAAAGCATGCATTTTTTTTTTTTCCACGAGAGTCCTGTCCCGTGCATCGCAGCACTGGAACAAAATGAAAAGGCTGCCTTCGAACTTGTTGCGCGCAATTAAGTGCCGGCGAAAAAGACAGTCGGGGCAGTTTAACATTTCATAGGGGCTGTAATTATGCCTTAACTGTTGGGAAAGTGGCGTCCCCCAGGAGCCAATTACTTGAAAAGCGCTCATCACACACGAGATATATACAAACAAATCCTTCAAGCACAAAGTAAATGTTTAAACATTAAAAGGGATGAGCAGGGAAGGGGGTGGGGGAAGGGGAGTTGGCGTGGCAATCAGTTTTGGTGGGAGCTAATTACTAATAAGAGCAGCAACCCCGTTGTGTTAGATAATTATGACACCAACTCTCACCTCAAACAACACACAGGGGCTCCCCGGCATGGCTACTCTGCTACGGTGGGTGGAAGGTGAAGGTGAGAGGGGGATGGACAGCAAAGGAGACGCATGCACAGTAATTGGACATTCAATGAGTGACCGACCTATTACAATTCAACATTCGACAATATTTTGCAAAAAATTTGGAGGACGCCTGAGTGAAAAAAAAAAACAACAAAAACAAAACAAAAAAACATCATCACTCCTTTTTGGTATATATGGTCAACTCCATGGTCAACCTGGTTCAGCTTTCCTGTGTGGAGTTTACATGTTCTCCCCGTGCCTGTGTGGGTTTTCTCCGGGTATTCCGGTTTCCTCCCACCTTCCAAAAACATGCATGGC
>NW_017805135.1:3025754-3028254 GCF_001891065.2 Hippocampus comes
CTATTGGGGGGTTTTTTAAAAGCCTGCAAAAAAAAAAAAAAAAAAAAAAGCATGCATTTTTTTTTTTTTCCACGAGAGTCCTGTCCCGTGCATCGCAGCACTGGAACAAAATGAAAAGGCTGCCTTCGAACTTGTTGCGCGCAATTAAGTGCCGGCGAAAAAGACAGTCGGGGCAGTTTAACATTTCATAGGGGCTGTAATTATGCCTTAACTGTTGGGAAAGTGGCGTCCCCCAGGAGCCAATTACTTGAAAAGCGCTCATCACACACGAGATATATACAAACAAATCCTTCAAGCACAAAGTAAATGTTTAAACATTAAAAGGGATGAGCAGGGAAGGGGGTGGGGGAAGGGGAGTTGGCGTGGCAATCAGTTTTGGTGGGAGCTAATTACTAATAAGAGCAGCAACCCCGTTGTGTTAGATAATTATGACACCAACTCTCACCTCAAACAACACACAGGGGCTCCCCGGCATGGCTACTCTGCTACGGTGGGTGGAAGGTGAAGGTGAGAGGGGGATGGACAGCAAAGGAGACGCATGCACAGTAATTGGACATTCAATGAGACATCGACCTATTACAATTAAACTTTCGACATTATTTCGCAAAAAAATTGTAGGACGCCTGAGTGAAAAAAAAAAAATGACCGACCTATTACAATTCAACATTCGACAATATTTTGCAAAAAATTTGGAGGACGCCTGAGTGAAAAAAAAAAACAATAAAATCAAAACAAAAAAACATATCATCACTCCTTCATGGTATATATGGTCAACTCCATGGTCAACCTGGTTCCATCACTCCTTTTTGGTATATATGGTCAACTCCATGGTCAACCTGGTTCAGGTTTCCTGTGTGCAGTTTACATGTTCTCCCCGTGCCTGTGTGGGTTTTCTCCGGGTACTTTCCTGTGTGGAGTTTACATGTTCTCCCCGTGCCTGTGTGGGTTTTCTCCGGGTATTCCGGTTTCCTCCCACCTTCCAAAAACATGCATGGCAGGCTGATTGAACACACGAAATTGTCCCGGGGTGTGATTGTGAGCGCCGATGGTTGTTCGTCTCTGTGTGCGCTGTTATTGGCCGGCAAGCGGTTCAGGGTGTCCCCCGCCTACTGTCAAAAGACAGCTGAGATAGGCACACCTGCGACCCTTGTCAGGAGAGGCAGATTAGAAAATGGATGGATGGATGGACATATGACAATTTATTTGCCAACTTTTAGCTGGCCATACAAAAAACACTTACAGTACAGTTGGTCCTTGTTTCCCTCCAGTCCTGTAGGTGGTGCTAATGCACATTACAATGTTGCGGGAAACTATCCAACAAAAACTTTGCTTGACATTTTCTTTGAAGTACAGAACAGCATGTCTTTAAATTTACATTCCGAGATTATAAAGTTATCCTCATTGCTTTGGCCAAGATTCACCCATCAAAAAATGCTTTTGCTTCAACACATGCTTGCTACTCTGTGTAAATCTATTTATAACTACAATAAAAACATGAGAGTCGATATGAATTTAAAGAGTGGATAACTCACTCGTGGCGCAATCACATTAACCTCCACTTACTCTCTTACATGTGCTTGGCACGTTATTTGCTCGCCTCTATCGACCTCTTCTTTAATGTGCGGCCGCAGCTAAATATGCGCTAATGCCCAGGCAACCAATGATGGCATTATAAATTTGCAAATGTAATTTATTCACCACTCAGGCGAGCACTCGAGCTAAACGATTATGGCCAGCGAGTCAAGAGCGCTCTGTCTGAGATACATATTGATTGGCTTGGAGGTTTTTATTCAATGATGAGGGCGGGGCTACTTCAGATGAATGTTTTTCAGAAAGGTTATCCATTAGGAGAAAAGGAGTTGACATAAATCTTTTTTTTGTACAAACAAATGTTTGAAAATTCAACATTATAAATATTAAGCATTAACGGAATTAGGTTCAGGCAGTCGCTTGACACCTAATCAAATAAAAACACCCAAATAATATTTCAAAGTCAATAAAATTCAATGAAAATAAACATGTATTGATTCTGACAAAGTTTACACTATTGTCAGCAAATATCAATTCATACAAATCACCAATAAAATACATAATATATGATAAAAAATGTTCAGACCGAACTGAATAATGTTTTTGGATTCCAAAAATGCAGGCTCACGTAAAGTGTAATATCAAAAATATTTATGACAGAAAATCGCACAAATCGACAAAGTACAAACTGAAAGGTCTGGTCACAAGGATGAAACAAACCAATTTATGAAACAAAAAGCGCTCACAAAGGCAGGGCTCAATTGGACACCGAGAATTCGCAAATGAAATATCAAAAGTCCAATAACACGAAAACAATGACCAAGACCAATAACTGAATGATAAAACCACTGACAATGATCTATGAACAAAACAAAAGCAACTTTGAATAGTAACAGGAGGTCTAGAAAATAACACTTCAAACACAACACTGGGCAAAGTCAACAATGCAACAAAAATTAGGAAGCTTGGC
>NW_017805135.1:3033254-3038773 GCF_001891065.2 Hippocampus comes
CTGATAATTTCTGGTGTTTTGTTCTTTACCCGTAGCCTGTGGCTGAGACCAAGATTCCTGGTATATTATACTTTTAAATACTTTTGAGATTCTTAAGATATCATTTTATCCAGCACAGATTTAAGGCAACCGGCGCCAGACTTAGCAAAGGAGCCCCAGAGTAAATCCAGTTCTCTTTCATGTATTAACAGTAGGTACAGTGTGCGGTGTGTACGGCAGGGTTGGTAGTGTTCCACGAAAGAAAGAAAACCCCATATTCTGTGGGTCATTGAAATAACCTGAAAGTGATTATAAACTGGAATTCTGGCTTCTGGAGAATGTCCTTTGGATAGACGGGACAAAACTAGCATATTCTTACAAGTCACATCAGCTCTATGACGCACACACATGCAGAAGGTCGCCTGGGAAAATAATTTTTTTCATCTCAATTTTTTTTTTTTACTTGGTTAAATAAAGGAAATCAAAAAGGCGGGGGGTAAAAGATCACTGGTGCCAATGTGATTGAAACATGAAGCAGGCTCGGTGGTGTTCTGGGGCTGTTTTGATTCATACTGCACTGATTGTCTTGAATGTATGTAGCGTACAGTGGTATCTCAAGAATATCATTAGCATTTTGGACCACAAAGATATCAGAGAATGTGGTCTCAGTCTCTAGACTCCAGATGTGTCATGTCAGCACAGCTCCTTGACTTCAATTACACTACTTCCCGAATAGCCAGGGTGTTGGTGCCCTCTTATGAAATCCCAGCTCATTATGGGAAAAAGGACAAAATGTGTAATTCGTGAGTTGTTCAGTGAAGACTTGAGGATAGGTTCTGCAGGGGGGAAAAAATGCTTCGATGGTAACAGTGGACTGCCAATAGGCAGGAATTCACTGTATTTCTATTTCAATCATTGACTATAGCGGAAAAATAAATTCGACCTTAAAGGTTGTACTGTGTTGAATGTGTGCTGGCTGGTCCAACAGTATTATAGACCACTAAAACAGGTGGTCAAGGGTTGCCATTACAACGCTAAATGTTGCTCACCTCATTCTGAGCCTGTGTACTTTTATTTCAGCGTCAACCATGCCGACGTGTCATTGCTTAAGCAGAGGGTAGCGTGTAACCGGCATACAGGGGTCTCCGGTGTGTTTTGACACTGTCACTACAAGCTATTTCAATTTATGAGGAGACAAGCTAGCGTGCACGTCCGTGTGAACTCGATCTAACTATGTGGATTCTCTATTTTTGCCCTGCGTATGATGGACGGCAGCCGTTTGGGCCCGATGGAACTCGTGCCCCCAATCTCTGTGCCCGTCAGGGGGCACTCATTTATTAGGTGCGTGGCTTAGTTGGGCTTCTCACTTGTGATTGCAAGTCAAACATGTCATCTCTTCCTGGAGAATCCTTTGTAAAAAAAATGTCTGTGTTGGGGAGAAAGAGTTAACATCTAGGGAGGTCTGATGAGTTCATTATGACCACAGAGCAACAGTCAAAGGGAATCGTCTTGCGATTTTTCCACATCAAGCTCATCCAAGCCGGCTTTTATGGACCACAAAGTTATGATGCATACACTTTTTCCAAATATTTTTAACTTTACTGCTGTTTATGGTACATACAGTAGCATAAACAATTGCATGATGTCTGGTGTTTGTTGTTGCACGTGAATAACTTTTCACATACCGTATTTTTCGGATTATACGTCGCTCCGGATTATAAATTGCACCAGCCAAAAAATGCATAATTAAGAAGGAAAAAACATATAAGTCACACTGGAGTATAAATCGCATTTTTGGGGGAAATTTATTTGATAAAATCCAACACCAAAACCATACATGTCATCTTGAAAGGCAATTTAAAATTAAAACAAAACTAGAGAACAACAGGCTGAATAAGTGTACGATATGCTAACGTAACATGACGCTTAAACAACGAACTGTGAATGTGCCTGGTATGTTCACGGAACATATTAATAGTTATTTAGACAACTATAGCACAAAGAACATGCTAACAAATTTACCAAACCATCAGCGTCACTCCAAATCACGAAATCCAATGAAATCTTCATGCTCGGTGTCACTTTTAAACAACTCCGCCAACTCCGGAGGTAGAAGATGCAGTGCTTCCAATTCTACGTCGCTTACGTCAGAGTCATCGTCAGTTGTCTTTCCCAGTTACCGCCAAAAATGTATCAACACAGGCCGAGAGCACCCTCTTGCGGTTTAATGTGAAAATAACATGTGATGTGTACAATGTGTAAACCATTTCACACATAAATCGCTCCAGAGTATAAGTCGCACCCCCGGCCGAACTATGAAAAAAACTGAGACTTATACTCCGGAAAATACGGTACACATTGATGTTAGTCGAGTTGAATAAGGTTTTACAATGCATATTACAAAACTAATTATAATTTCCATTCATTTTAATTTATTTTGCTTGTCTTTTTTCATAATTTTTACATGAGAATATGTTCAAATTAAGAATTTGTTTTAAATATTACCATCAAGTACCAAGTAGGGAAATTATAAGGCTACTTGCTTGCATGACGGGATTCTATTTGGGTCTTCAGCTCCACTCAAGAGGCCTAATGTAACACTACCTTTGTGGGAGACCTCGTGGAGGCGGTGATGAACATTTGTAGCACGTAAAGACATCAGGAGCATCCCTATCGGAGCTTCTGTGTACCACCGCAGATTCCTTTTCTTTGCTATATATAAACACACACACACGCACACACACACACACACACACACACACACACACACACACACACACACACACACACACACACACACACACATGTCGTAACAAGGAGTCTTGTTGAACAATGCTCTGATTTCTTTTTTTAATATAATCCATCTTTTGAATGTTATTCTATTTATAATGTGACTGCTATTGTGTGAGTTTAAGCAACAGACCAGTATCTATCCATCTATCTATCTATCTATCTATCTATCTATCTATCTATCTATCTATCTATCTATCTATCTATCTATCTATCTATCTATCGGAATAATCCGCTGTTAACCTGTTGACTGCAATCGATTTACATTGTGTAGTACAAATATTAGTATTATTATTTTTACGTATTTCAAAATAATGAGCCCCAAAGCTCTCTAAACATTTCTAAAAATCTCTCTCTCTCTGTCTCTCTCTCACTCTCTCTCTCTCTCTGACAAGGTACATATTGACAAAAAAATCTTTTGCGCTCATAATCACACCTAGGGACAATTTAGAGTGGTCCATTTACCTACCATGCATGTTTTTGGAATGTAGGAGAAAACCGGAGCACCCTAACAAAACCCACACTGGCACGGGGAGAAAATGCAATATGTATCATAGAAGAATTGATTATTGATGGATTAAAATTGATTGTTCTTTGTCAATCTTTCATCACTCCATTCATCGTGTCAGCCTGAAGCTACTCAGTTCGGTACAGGATGTTTTGATATTCTTGGAAACATGTGGTTCCGCCAGCTTTGAGGTTAAAAGATGGGGCTTTTGTGGCCTAAAAATAGGACAGGTCTTCAGATGATGTGCCACAGGCGCACAGGAAATGCTTTGTTGTCTTTCTGTCTTTTTTTTTTTTTAATCTGAATATTTAATAAAGCTCGTGGATCTGGTGAACAGGTGGCATGGCTTAGCTTCCCTCCGCGATGCTAAAGTAAACTTCCCTTGCCATATTTTAGCATCACAAAGCAAAATCAACACATGCCCAAAAAAAGGGCTTGTCTTTTCTGCTGTGTAATGACAAGCATGCCCTGTCTGGGGGTGTTTAAAATGAAGAGGATATCGGCCGTGGTGGGACATGACAAGGTCTGAATACTTTGTTTCTGTACTGAAGGGTATTTTTTATTTTTCCGTACAACACCTGCAATCCAAAGGGTTTCTTCAATTCTAAATCCTGAGGAGAGCAGGATTTAACTTGGTTTACCTTTCAGTGCAATGTAGAAAGAGGTGCAATGACCCCAGGCATTTGATGTTTACGTGTGTTGTAGTAGCAACAGAGGCAATATTATTGTATTGACGCAGCCTTAAGAAAAAAAACACTGTCAATCCGAGCGTCTTAGGTTGTGTGTTTGTGCGTGTGTTTTGTGTAGTCTAATGTTGGCGTGACGCACACGACCGCTCGCTTCGGGTAACTCAACGCCACCGCTTCGGCAGCCACACCTGTCTTTCGACGTGGACAGACGAGCGCCGGCTGCCGCGCGCATGATCCGTCCATCTTCGTCGGGAATACTAACACTAATGCTAACATTAGCGATAACATTAGCTACCGTTCTCATTCCACCGCCTCGGAACCCGGCCAGACTTGAGAGTCGATAGCATTCTCATGATGATGACCCAGCTTAGTGTGATATGACGGAGTGTATTAAGTTAATTGCAGAATGTGCAGTATCATCAACAGCTGACAGGAGGAGGCCAGGCGGGCTACTTTGTGGTTGTTTACGGCCATGTGAAAATTTTCTTAAGTTGCAAAAGTAAAAACAAAAAAAAGTAATGCTGTCAATAATCTTAATAATAAAAAATAAAATATAAGAAACGGGGTACTCATTTAATAACTGCAATATTGCTGTTAACTGAAAATTAGCTTCATACTAATTCAATACAGTATTGCTAATATTTTCACTGATGCCAATAATAACAATCATAATAATAATAATAATAACAATAATAATAATCTTAATTTTACACGGAGGCAGCACGGTAGTCGACTGGTTAGCACGTCCTCCTCACAGTGCAGAGGTCGTGGGTTTAAACACGGTTCAGCCTTCCTGTGTGGAGTTTGCATGTTCTCCCCGTCCGTGCCCGTGAAGGTTTTCCCTGGGTACTCCGATTTCCGCCCTCAGGGAAGGTTAATGGAAAACTCTAAACTGTCCCGAGGTGTGATTGTGAGCGTGAACGGTTCTTCGTATGTGTGCCCTGCGATTGGCTAGCAATCAGTTCAGGGTGTCCCCCGGCGACTGCCCGAAGCCTGCTGGGATAGGTTCCAGCGTGCTCTTGTGAGGATAAGCGGATTAGAAAATCGATGGATGGATGGATTATTATAGGTATGAATCATATTTTAGGCATAAATAATCATTATTTTATCACTGCTATGTCACTGTTAGCATAAAATCTTAATAGAAATAATTGAACCTCTAATAATCATGTTTTCAACACTGTTGAAGTAAACTCTTCAAAGTAATGATTTTTTTTATTTTTTTTGCATTTCTATATAATGGTAAATGTAATAATAGTAATGGTAATTGTAGTAGTAGTCGTAGTAGTAGTTATAATTACACGAATACCTGTCATGATACTGCATATAATGTTAATGTATAGTACAAAGTATTTATAGTATTTGAATGTGGAAGTATATTTTAAGTTATATACTTTATTAAAATTCTGAGTGTTGTTAGTATGAATGATTATTAAATTGCCAGGAAAATTGGTTCCTTGTAGAAATCCAGTGAATTCTTGTTCATGTTCTTGTTCATTGTGTTCATTGCGGCCCTTCATCCCCCCCCCCCCCCACACATTTTCCCTCTCACT
>NW_017805135.1:3041331-3085986 GCF_001891065.2 Hippocampus comes
CTCTCTCTCTCTCTCTGACAAGGTACATATTGACAAAAAATCTTTTGCGCTCATAATCACACCTAGGGACAATTTAGAGTGGTCCATTTACCTACCATGCATGTTTTTGGAATGTAGGAGAAAACCGGAGCACCCTAACAAAACCCACACTGGCACGGGGAGAAAATGCAATATGTATCATAGAAGAATTGATTATTGATGGATTAAAATTGATTGTTCTTTGTCAATCTTTCATCACTCCATTCATCGTGTCAGCCTGAAGCTACTCAGTTCGGTACAGGATGTTTTGATATTCTTGGAAACATGTGGTTCCGCCAGCTTTGAGGTTAAAAGATGGGGCTTTTGTGGCCTAAAAATAGGACAGGTCTTCAGATGATGTGCCACAGGCGCACAGGAAATGCTTTGTTGTCTTTCTGTCTTTTTTTTTTTTTAATCTGAATATTTAATAAAGCTCGTGGATCTGGTGAACAGGTGGCATGGCTTAGCTTCCCTCCGCGATGCTAAAGTAAACTTCCCTTGCCATATTTTAGCATCACAAAGCAAAATCAACACATGCCCAAAAAAAGGGCTTGTCTTTTCTGCTGTGTAATGACAAGCATGCCCTGTCTGGGGGTGTTTAAAATGAAGAGGATATCGGCCGTGGTGGGACATGACAAGGTCTGAATACTTTGTTTCTGTACTGAAGGGTATTTTTTATTTTTCCGTACAACACCTGCAATCCAAAGGGTTTCTTCAATTCTAAATCCTGAGGAGAGCAGGATTTAACTTGGTTTACCTTTCAGTGCAATGTAGAAAGAGGTGCAATGACCCCAGGCATTTGATGTTTACGTGTGTTGTAGTAGCAACAGAGGCAATATTATTGTATTGACGCAGCCTTAAGAAAAAAAACACTGTCAATCCGAGCGTCTTAGGTTGTGTGTTTGTGCGTGTGTTTTGTGTAGTCTAATGTTGGCGTGACGCACACGACCGCTCGCTTCGGGTAACTCAACGCCACCGCTTCGGCAGCCACACCTGTCTTTCGACGTGGACAGACGAGCGCCGGCTGCCGCGCGCATGATCCGTCCATCTTCGTCGGGAATACTAACACTAATGCTAACATTAGCGATAACATTAGCTACCGTTCTCATTCCACCGCCTCGGAACCCGGCCAGACTTGAGAGTCGATAGCATTCTCATGATGATGACCCAGCTTAGTGTGATATGACGGAGTGTATTAAGTTAATTGCAGAATGCGCAGTATCATCAACAGCTGACAGGAGGAGGCCAGGCGGGCTACTTTGTGGTTGTTTACGGCCATGAAAATTTTGACTAAGTTGCAAAAGTAAAAACAAAAAAAAGTAATGCTGTCAATAATTTTAATCATAAAAAGTAAAATATAAGAAACGGGGTACTCATTTAATAATAACTGCAATATTGCTGTTAACTGAAAATTAGCTTCATACTAATTCAATACAGTATTGCTAATATTTTCACTGATGCCAATAATAACAATCATAATAATAATAATAATAACAATAATAATAATCTTAATTTTACACGGAGGCAGCACGGTAGTCGACTGGTTAGCACGTCCTCCTCACAGTGCAGAGGTCGTGGGTTTAAACACGGTTCAGCCTTCCTGTGTGGAGTTTGCATGTTCTCCCCGTCCGTGCCCGTGAAGGTTTTCCCTGGGTACTCCGATTTCCGCCCTCAGGGAAGGTTAATGGAAAACTCTAAACTGTCCCGAGGTGTGATTGTGAGCGTGAACGGTTCTTCGTATGTGTGCCCTGCGATTGGCTAGCAATCAGTTCATTCTGAGGTCGATGTACTTAATACTACAGCCACTGATGCCAATAATAATAATAATAATAATAATCGTAATTTTACACGTAGGCAGCACGGTAGTCGACTGGTTAGCACGTCCTCAGAGTGCAGAGGTCGTGGGTTTAAACACGGTTCAGCTTTCCTGTGTGGAGTTTGCATGTTCTCCCCATCCGTGCCCGTGAAGGTTTTCCCCGGGTACTCCGGTTTCCGCCCTCAGGGAAGGTTAATGGAAAACTCTAAATTGTCCCGAGGTGTGATTGTGAGCATGAACAGTTCTTTGTATGTGTGCCCTGCGATTGGCTAGCAATCAGTTCAGGGTGTCCCCCGGCGACTGCCCGAAGCCTGCTGGGATAGGTTCCAGCGTGCTCTTGTGAGGATAAGCGGATTAGAAAATCGATGGATGGATGGATTATTATAGGTATGAATCATATTTTAGGCATAAATAATCATTATTTTATCACTGCTATGTCACTGTTAGCATAAAATCTTAATAGAAATAATTGAACCTCTAATAATCATGTTTTCAACACTGTTGAAGTAAACTCTTCAAAGTAATGATTTTTTTTATTTTTTTTGCATTTCTATATAATGGTAAATGTAATAATAGTAATGGTAATTGTAGTAGTAGTCGTAGTAGTAGTTATAATTACACGAATACCTGTCATGATACTGCATATAATGTTCATGTATAGTACAAAGTATTTATAGTATTTGAATGTGGAAGTATATTTTAAGTTATATACTTTATTAAAATTCTGAGTGCATCGTGCATACCTAGAATTAGCAAATGAACGTTTTAACCTCAGTGAACCTCGGCACCGTCGACCGCTCCGCCTCGACATCACATTGCTGCTAATGACCTTTAGCTGCAATGCTGGCAGCTTTTAAGTGTGATCACTTGAGTGTGTGTTTTAAACGTGTTGCCCTCCCATGTTGGCTGTACCTCGGGAGATTACAGTAACGATGGCAATTAGCCCCATCTCATTAGCGAGTGAAACTCCAGAAAGTCACACAAATTAAGGACCTGCTCTAATCTGACAGTCCTGGAAGTCACGTGTGAGTGTGTGTGTGTGTGTGTGTGTGTGTGTGTGTGTGTGTGTGTGTGTGTGTGTGTGTGTGTGTGTGTGTTATCACACTGGTAATTAAGTTGGAGTTTAACACACACATAAAGTACACACACCTACACGCAAACACACACACACACACACACACACACACACACACACACACACACACACACACACACACACACGCGCGTTTTTTGAAACATTGTATTCAAGTCATTGATGATACCATCCAAATGCAGGCAGTTTCAATGTTTTCCTCAAGGGCCTGATTTGTGTTTGTAAAAGAAGCGGAAACAGGAGGTGGTGTATACTCTTTGTTACTGTGAGAAAAATGGTGAGTTCAATTGACGCAATTTTATTTTGTCAAGTGGCTGCACACAATAGAAGCTTATGGATGTCGATGCGTTTTTAAGTAGATGTATAGTATAATTCAAAAATGTATCTCAAGCCAGATGATTTATTTCGTGCAACCACTTGACAAAATAAATATTTTTTTCAGCAGAGGAGGTCATAACCGCAGAACAGGTTAGTGTGAGATATGACCTCACTGTCTGTGTCTTGGAGGTGGCAGGGGTTTGGCTGGGCGGGGTGTTTTTTGGATAGTGGGGCATTCACGGGCAAAACTACTTGAAATGATATGCTGAATCTGTCCATTTCAGCCACGACTGGAAGGACATATCCTTGACATGTAGATACTAATTTATGTAATTCTAAATTGGAGACGGCGGCCCGGTGGCCGAGAGGTGAGTGCGTCGACCTTACAGTGCAGAGGTACCGGGTTTGATTCCAGCTCCGGCCTTCCTGTGTGGAGTTTGCATGTGCCTGTTTGGGTTTTCTCCGGGTACTCCGGTTTCCTCCCACATTCCAAAAACATGCATGGCAGGCTGATTGAGCACTCTAAATTGTCCCTAGGTGTGAGTGTGAGCGCGGATGGTTGTTCGTCTCTATGTGCCCTGCGATTGGCTGGCATCGGTTCAGGGTGTCCCCCGCCTACTGCCCGAAGACAGCTGGGATAGGCTCCAGCACGCCCGGCGATCCTTGTGAGGATAAGGATAGTCATAAAATGGAAAAGGATGGATCCATTGGAGACCATGATGTCAACGTTAAATCATCAATTTGATGATTTCCCAGTGTAAAGGTGGTAGGAGGGCCTTTTCACTGCTGCTTGCAACCTTAATTGTTATTAAGTAGTTGTAAATGGTTCTCGTATTATTCTACTGTTATTAATTACATTTTTAAGTATATTATTCGGTTAAGTGTTTTATTCAAAATGGCAATCATGCAAATGCGCATGGTAAATAAAATATTAGTAACACTTCCCGATAATAAACATTCAGTTTTATGAAATGAATGCCTCTCTGACTGTGTCAATCAAAACCAAACAGTCCTATTTTTATGATGGTGGATGGTTTTTTTCCAGATGTCATGAGATTGGACAGGTGTACTGTAATGTACGGTACCGACCCTCCACATTCTCATTTACTGATTTTTTTTAACCCTCTCCCTGCGTCTGGTCTCATTAGGTCAGGATTAACAAGGGATTTTTGTTGCCGCGGGCCAGTCGCTCTTTAACACTAATATCTGCATGATATGCGACGCAATTTCATTTTGAACGCCTCCAATGACTCGAACCAGGCGAGGACGTCTCAGTCTGAGCCTTCTGCAGCTAATCAAGGCAAATAACTCAGCCATGGCTTTAATAGCGAAGACACTTGGGCATGTTTATTTATCGTCCCCATAGGTAGGGCATTTAAGCAGTCGGCTAGTAGCGTAATTGGTTATTTTTCCTTAGTCGCCAAGTGTATATGAGGGAATTGCTAAAGTCCCTTGAGGTGGTAGTCACCGATGATGAAAAATATTATTTTTGCTGCTTGAGCCTTGAGTCCACCGCTGAAGACAGTTTTATATGGTTACTTCTAAGGAGACAGTGGAGACCGTTTTTTTCACAGTTGAAAACAGTTCCCAAGGGTCATGTTAGTGACATGCTTTTGAAAAAATACCCCAAGGATCAAGAATTAAACAAAACTTTCCACCTTTTTTTGCTGACCTTTCCTGAACCCGCCCTGTTTTGAGTGGGTGATCCTGTCTCGTGCCATTAAGCCCCAGTGCACCGTTTCCTCTCTACTATGGGTCCAAAGCAGACTCTAGATCTCGTCAAGATGACAAATGGGGACAAAGCTAAGGGGTTGCAAAGAGGCAAGCAGTTGAAGCTAGTCTGGTGTGGAAAGAAATAATTGGGCGCCCATAAAATGCATTCAAAAAAATGACACCTGTGTTTTAGCCAGTCTAACGTCTAGTCTACTTTCTGTCAGGTGCGCCAGGAACGTGTAAAAGAAAATGTCCTTGGTCCATCGTAATGCCTAGCATGGCAACGCACAATCTGCCAAATTCCAGACAAGGTAACCTAGACTTTCCATTCATCCATCCATCCATTTTCAACACCGCATATAGTGAGGAGGGTCGCTGGAGTTGCTGGAGCCTATCCCAGCTGACTTTGGGCGGAAGGCAGACTACACACTGAACTGGTTGCTAGCCAGTCGCAGGGCACTTATAGAGACAAAAAAACATTCACACCCAAATCCACACCATCATTGAGTGGGAACCGATCCCATGCTGCCCGCACAACAGTCAGGTGAGTGCACCACTACACCATCAGGGACACTCCACAACTTTCCCTGGCATGAAAATGTGCCACATTATGCCGAGCGCATGTGCGCCTACGAAAACAGATCCCATGCTGGGGTTTTTGAGGGGTTGGAATGGATAAATGGTGTGTGTCAATGGGGAAAATTGATTTGTCATGAATAAATTGAGTTACGAATTACACTCTTAGGTCAAGGTAGCAGAGTACATTGGTTACCTTAAAATATAAAATGACTGTACTGCATTTTTTTTTTTAGCTTTATCCAGAATGTGCATTTTTAACGATAATTTCCTTATAATGTAATCCGATTGGCCAATCGCGGTTTCAACGTGTGATTTTCACGCTAGAATCAGTCACATAGCTACACTCGAGTATTGTGCAAGTGGTGTTGCATCCGAGAAGAAGAGAGCAACCTTTGATGGATTACTGTCGCACTTTTCTCCTGAAATCCAAACAGACTAAAAAAATGCAACGCGTTGTCGGAGTCTAAATTGCCGTCTGTCTTCGGCTGTTTTTTCCTTTCTTATTTTGTTTACGCATGTCGCAGAGCAGCCGCTGAGACCGCGCGGCAAACTGGCGTTCGCATCACAAGCGGAGCAGCAGGGAAGATTGCTGCCTGACAAAGTGACACAAAAGTGACTGGTAATGACGACGTTGCGCCTCTCTTGCCAGCCCTTCTTCATTCAGGGCGGGCGGGCGGGCGCCATCGTTAAAAAAATAAAATAAAATAAATAAAAAGCTGCGGGCGCACAGGCGTCACTTGGTGAACTTGAGGAGTTCGGAAAGTTAAAAAGAGGCTCTTCTCACCACCCACCCACCCCACCATGATCCTGTTGTGATGTTTCCGCGGCTCGTCGGAGCACAACGGTGTTGCATTCCAGGTGAAGTCGTGTGACTGTGACAGGTGTCCCGAAGACGTTGAAGCGCAAACGGGGCGCCTTTATGAAACGCACTTTTCCCTCCCTCGCATACACACTTTCAAGAATCGTGTTCAACACAAAAAGGATCCTGCCTCGGCAGGGAGGAAAAAAATAGAGATGCTACTTATGTTCCAGAAGGTAGTTCATACAGTATGTTGTTTGGAAGTTGTTATTTCGCCATTTTTCTATTGTACCTTTCCTTAATGGTGGGAAACATGAACATATTGGACTTAGCGAACTGATTTTTAAGTTGTCTTTGTTTCAGTATAGGGTCGGGAATGACTGGGTTACACGAACTGTTAAATGTCATTTTTCAGCTAAGTGAAGAAGTGCTGCATCCATCAGTGAAAATACAATCCCTGCTTTTTATTGTCGTTGTGTGGGCTTGTGTGTGCTTCATGATTCGCTCTTTTAGATATTGAGCTCGTAATCTCATTGTCACGAAACCTATTTTCACATTGGCCTTGGAGAAGGTCAGGGCAGAGTGAACAGTGGTGCATTTATAATCACTATATTATATTTTAATGACAGGCAAACTGTTATTAACAATGCTGGGAATTTGTTAAAATGATGAGATAACAGTTTTGCTTTTCTCCATTGATGTAAAATATGAATACTTTACTCCATAGACATTTTTAGTGACACCTTAGTTCTCTTACTTGCTGCTGTTTTACGTCATTTACAATCTGAAAGGAATGTGAAAATAATTTTAAACACAATGACCATTTTTTTTTGTCTCAAGTAATACTAACAATAAATGGTTCATACAGTATGCCATTTTCCAGAGCTGATCTTCCATCTGTGACGTGACGCACGCTATTTACCTTTATCAATATTAATGTCTAAGAAGGAAGCCACGCGGGCACAATCTGCAAATATAATGCCTCCTGCCTTATCAATTCAGGGCACAGGCCCCGGCCTGCTAAACTGTCAGAAAAATCTCAAGTCACACTTAAGCGCACCCAATAGTTACTATTAAGATGGCTCGACATAACAGGACGCCTGCCAATAATTGTACATAAAGATACGGAGGAGCCACAGTCCATCCATGAATATTGCATGAATTCCGACACAAAGAGCATGCTAAAAGGATCAAAGCGGAGAAATGGTTGGGTGGGGGTGGGGGGGGGGTGGCAGGAGAGGAGGGCAGCGGCGTCCATGTTGAACGTACCAAACAATATATGCAAGGCAGCCCCACAGTATAGGTCACATGCAAAAAAGAGCCGGGTCACGCCAAAATTGTCCATCAGTCAGACAAGCAGAACTGATTCGGATGCTAAATAATGGTTTAGATATTCAAAAATTCCATATATATGCGAAAGGCTTCAGTGCACCGTGCGTGAAAACCTATCGCTAGCCAGCCACGCTCCCTTGAGCAAGTTGGCGGGCGGACACTCTGAGAGTCTGTGTACAACACACTCGCAGGTTCATCTTAATCACACTTACAGTTGCAATATACTTCTATTAGTTCAACTATTATGCTGACTTCTATTAAAAAAAATGTAAATAAAGAAGAATATATTAAATGTTCCATTTTTCTTACAACTGAAACAAAATGAGCGCAGTATGACCTCAAAAATTCCTTCAAGACTTTGTTGATTTGTAGAATCCCTTTTTCTGAGACCTGCTTCAAATTTGTGTTGCACATTTCTTCGCAAACATTTTGCTGGCCAATGAATCGCGACACTCATATTTAGTTTGTTTCTGTGAACTGCTTCATATATGTGTTGCATTTTTATTCTTGAAAAATAAACATTTTGGTTGTATCTTACTTTGATACTCAGCTTTCCGGTGAATCAGCAATATTTAGCTGCAGGCCACCTTTTCTGACAGCTGCTTCATAATCGAGTTGCTTTTGTTTTTGTTTTTTTTAGCAAAAGGAAAAACATTGGCCATAAAAAAATTAAAAAAAAATACTTGTAGACTTTTGCTTGCATGAATTGCTGAGCTTGTGGAGTGAATTTTTATTGAATATTTACTGGATAAAATGGAAAATCTCTGGCAAGTTTTCATTCTTTGGAATCTATGAACTAATATTAAGGCACTATTTATGGCCTGTAATGCTTAAATGTAATGCTCAAAGTTGTCCCATCACATACAATCTTGTTCATGTTCATCGCCATCCAATAGGATAGCGGTACCTAGGGGTATTGCTAACATTAAAGAACTTAATTAGGCAATAATACATTCATATGTTTCTGCAGGAAAAATGTATTTCATTCATTAGATAATTAAGATGTTATTTTTGTAAGTACAATTAAATATTGCAATAATATCATGATTGTAATATGCAACACTCAGATCGCATGTTGCAATTTTTTCCAACATCAGCAGCCCTACTTGAAATATATTAAAGTTACAATGTTTGCCATCTTTGATTATCATTTCAGTCTCTAGGCTTAGCCCAAAGTCCTCTTTTTGGAACTCAAAACATGGTCACCTTGGTTTAAAATGAATGACAGCATAAACTAACACAGAACCGTTTTTTTCTTGCCATGAAAGCTCCATTAAATGTTCTTATCTCACATACCATTTATGCTCCTGAACAATGTTTTTGATGGTACAATTTATCAAAAAAAAAAAGGAAAAACGGCACGATACCAAGCTTCTATTGTCATCTTGTGTTCATTCATGATTGTCATATGCCACTTGCCATTCAAATATTTTTTTATTCTTCTTTCCACGCTAAATGTCAAACATCTCTTATTGAAAGAGCACAATCCATCTGATGATTCCCCCCCCCCCACCCCTTCTCCTTTTTCCTCCAGACCACTCAGATGGAAATGGTGCATGTGACAAAACAGTGCTATTAACATAATAAAGGAATTCCACTTACAAAAAAAAAAAAAGTGAACATCTGCTAGGTTGGGCGAGAGCAATGGTTAGCATTTCTTTGAATGCAATTGACGGATCTGATGGCGCTTCGACAGTCATTCACGTCGTCGAGTCTCAGGAGAGGCCAATAATAGGAACAACGCGGGATTCATCTCGACACCAGCCGGGGAAAATATGCACGGATGCATAGATGTGAAAAGATATTGTCATAAAGTCATTTGTTTGAGAGATTACTTTTTATTTCCCTTCCTTCATACATGGATGTTTGGAATATTGCGCTAAGGTAGAAAGTATGCCATGTAATCATTTAAAGCACAACAAACAATGCGGTAGACTCATCAACATTCAAATGTCTCGAAATGTTCTAAAAATCCGGGTCAGACTGATATTCGACCCTCCCCCCAAAACAAACAAAAAAAAACCCTCCAAAGACAGCTAAATTCACAGTTTGTGTGCCTGTATGAGTTCCATGCAGAGGTGTTTTTCCGACATTTATTCCCAAGCAAGACCTCAGTTCAGCGAGTGTCATTTAATAATGCATTTTATGTGTGTGTTTTTTCTGACATTTATTAACGGAAGACCTCAAGACAGCGATCATCAAAGTATTTACTGTCCATGTTTTGGGTTTCATTTTGCTTTTTCTATCATTTTTCTGACACTCATCTCCGAAGCAAGACATCAATCACCCATCATTAAAATAATAATTGTGTTTTTTTTCTTTTTTTTTTTCCAGACACTTAGGGCTCCGCGTTCGTGCTCAATGAAGTCTAGTGCAAGATCCGGTCCAAACGCCCACCAAGTTGCATCTTGTGCAACTTGGTGGGCACATTCTTTTGAAAAAAAAAAAGGTGTTTTGCGCCGTCATGGGCATGAGCACAGCCGATTTTATTCATAGCCAATCAAAGCAGCTCTTCTCGTTCTCTTTAAATGCCACATACAAATGGTGCGCTATATTCCTTGACATGGTGGAAGAAGACAGATGTTTGGCAGATCAAGACACATAAAATATGTTTATAAAGAACTGCAAGCAGACCCTTACGGGTGGATGATATAACCTTGGCCAGGGGGATCAGAGATCTGAGAACTGGGCACTTCTTCGAGACCGCCTTCCATCTGAATCATAAGATTCTTTGACTTTTTTTGACGTTTTCTTTTGCTTTTTCCGCAAGACCTCAACTCAGCAAGCATGAGAAGGTCAATTTTCATTGTCTTTTATTTTCATTTTTCCAACATGTGTTTCCAAAATGTGGCATCAGTTCATTAAGGAATCACTGTATGAATTTAGCATTGTTGGATTTTTATTTTTTTTAAACAACACCTCTACAAACTGGAAGCTGACCATTCTCCCGTTGAGACGTAAAAAGCGTTGCTGTCCGAACAGCAAGGCTTTGTCAAGCAAAATAGTTATCTGATAAAAAAAATAAAAAAAATCTTGTTTAATCCCCTTTTGACAAAAAGACAAAGACCATCAGAACCCTGTTCAAATATCTGCGACTCATTCTGAGATTAGTTATTATCCGTCAGGCAATTTAATGCCTCACGTCACGAAAAAAATCATCCAACAGGCTTGTGTGCGATGGGGAACATGGGACCAAAGCACAGATGTCGAGGGCCAAAGTCCTCAGCTTGATGAGAACCACATCGCTTTCCTGTGAATGTATAATTCTACTCTGACCACTGTCATCTGTCTCTTTGAAACACCCCCTCCCCTATTCATGTTTAATTCCGGTCCCACTCCTCTTCTCTCTGATGCCTCAGACTGGCCTGATGACTTGTGACACGGGAGGCGAATCAAAGTGAATAACAGACACGGCAACGATCTGGATGTCCCGCGTTCTTCTGATGGGCAGAACTCCTCGCGATCTGACCTCCAAGACAATGGTTTAATCATAAATATTTCTGAATTAGAGACGCCACTCTGCATATTTAATGTAAATGTATTTCTGCATGCCATTAAAAATGAATGACCGCGAAAGGGCTGACTCCCTGCTGGAGACGAGACACGAAGACCTTCTGCCTGACCGACTGGGGAAATGAGACCTCCACAAGAGTCCAACCTGTCCAAATAAAACCTGTGTGAGTGGTGATTAAGGCGGCGGCCCGAAGGTTTAAATCCACTTTTTGACACTCGTGAGAACCACATTACTGATGGGCAACTAAAACACCATCGCGCCGAAGCCCGCGGATGACCTGGATGGATCTGCGGTTAACACAGAGGCTATCACATTAATCTCCAGGGGAGGCTCCCTTAAGAGGGTCCAGGGCTAAAACCGATATACCAATTTCCCCCGCATATGGATGACTTCAAAGGCCAGGCCACTTGGGTTGCCCCCCAAATCCATCAATCTCTGGCTGCCGTGGGCATCATCGCCTCCTTCCTGAAATGAGCCAGGATAAAAATTGACTCGACTGATTTTACCTTGTAGGACCGCATGTCTTAAAGAAGATCTTCGACCACTGCTACTACCCTGCGGTACTGCGGACTATTGGTCAGCATTCGTACCTCAAAATGCAGACGTCCCAGGTTCTCATCTTGCCTTATGCCTTCCTGCGTCGGGTCTACGCGTTCTTCCCAGGCTTGTGTGGGTTTTCCCCAATTTCTTTCTAAAGAGTATTCCAAAAATGTGCATGTTGGGTTCCATCCATCCATTTTCGAATCCGCTTATCCTCACGAGGGTCGCGGGTATGCTGGAGCCAATCTCAGCTGTCTTCGGGCATTGTTAGGTTCAATCAAGACTCTAAATTGTCCATAGTTTTGAGTATGAATGTAAGTTATTGTCTCTGTGTGTTGTGTTATTGGCTGATGACCATTCCTGGGTGAACCCCGCCTCTTGCCCAATGTCTTCTGGGACAGGCCCCAGCTTAATGGTCACCCATGAGGAGAAATGGCAGTCGTATGTGCGCGGTATCAGAAGATAACGCTAATCACTTAATGCAACAAAATTAATCGCAGCTCTGCTTACCTTTGACATGATAACTGAGGCGATGCACCAGGGGTGTTTCTGCATCATGCTGCCTTTTGCATGATGGTATTTTGGACAATGTAGTCTAGCGGCCGGACTTTGGCCCTCCCTTGAAAGTACCTCTGGATTTCTGCCCCACCTAGCTGAACAAGTCTTATATGCAGGTGGTCATTATGCAAATTAGTCCCACTGTTTTGGGATGCGCAAGAGCAGAGCAGCTCACTCACAGACACATTGTGGCTGTCATCTATACATTGTGGGGTTAAAAACAAACAAACTTTTCTTTCAAATGGTTGCGAAAACATTTTTCGGACCTATTTGTGAAAGCAGTAACCAATGCCATTTTAATGTAACAACGATTGCACAGCCAGCATCACAAATTGGTTTCAACATGTTAGGTCAATCAAGCAAAAACACGGCTCAGTTTTACAATCACAGAAGGATTGCGAGTGTAATCACGGCTGACAAACACGTCTTTATCCGTGTTCCCCAGTGTCGCCGTAATTACCTTTGTCACAGTAAAAGTGCAATTTAGCATCAGCCGTCCCGGCTTTTACCTCAACTGACAGCCACCGTGATAGCGATTCGCTGAAAGCACCTTTAGTTTCACCTCGAGTGTTTGTATAGAGTTTATTCTTCCTTGGCTCTCTCCAACAACAGAGACTGCTTTTCTTTTTTCGCTAAACTCTCAGTTCTCAGAAATCATATCAAAAAGCTTCTCGCAGAGTGCAAGCCCTCCAGGGTTCTGATGTCACATTTGCTGTAACACTTCGTTGATGACTGACATGCGCTTCACATGAGCAGGGGAAGGAAAAAAAAAAAAAACACACACACACATACACTCAGATATTTTTTTCTTGTTGTTTTTATCGCTAACTTGTTTTGTCAAAACAATTCCCGGAGAAATTAAACGACACATTACTGGAGTCAAACCTGAAACCCAGATCTGCCACAACAAACCTAATCTACTCTGAGCCATTGCTGTGTTGTGGTGTCCTCCGGGTGTCTCGTCGTACCGCTCGGGCTTTTGGAATGTTTTAGGACACGAGTCAGTCATCTCTGCGCGAAGGCAAAATTGAGAAAAGAGCTTTTTTTTCCTCACTTTCAAGTGTTTTATATAAATAGTGCAAAAGAGAGAACAAAAGTCTTTCCAAAAATGGTGCATCATGGATTGTGAACAGAATTGTCTGGCATTTGACTTTGCCCTTCACGCAGAACCCAGTGAAGTGGGATATGGTACAAGCGACACTTCATCCCTCAAAAATTTCTCATCATCTGACGTGTCAGGGGTTCGTCATCGTTCCCATTTTAAAGAACATCAAAATGGAGAAGGGCGGAAACATGTCTGCTTTTGCAGACTGCCTCTTCCATACAAAGATCCCGCCAAATTTCCACATCAAAGTTGCAAAAAGTAGATTCTGCATTCGCCCGCTTGTGCCTTTAACACCGAACCCAGCAAAGTGGGTTATTGCAGCAGATTATGGATAAAGTACTGTTCTTGTCAAACAGCAGCAACTGGTTTCAGCAAACAGGGCATGAGAAGAGTGTTGGGTGATTGAGCGAGTCAACTTTGACCCCTGCCCTTTAGGGTCGGTGCTGTTCACACACAACAGTGATCAAGAAATGAGGTGAAAATTCCCAATTTTAATATGCAGGACAAAAAGGGTCTGTTGCTTACTTTTGTCAAACACGATATAAAATCATTTTGTCAAACATGTACACCTTACATCTTCACTTGAGGAGGTAGCACATTGCCAACAAGTTGCCGAATGATGCTTGTCAGTTCAAGTAGTGGATATGTTGCTCGTATTGTAACCTAAAAATAATCCGTGCTAACACTGCAGCTTTTGTTTGCTCTTTTCAATACTTCTGCATTGTTAGAAAGTCGCATAGTTCGAAGTCGCCTAGCTGCCAAGTGATGGGTGGAGAAACTCGACAATGAGGGAAATGGTAATAAATCAAGACTTTGGTCAATTCTGATCATTTATATTAATAATGACTGCAAATGAAAGCAAAATGTGAGGCACTGGACCGGGCTGCAACCGTCTGTTAAATACCGCAGTCTTTTTCATCGATACCCACGATTTCTGCAAAAAAATAAATAATTCACTTCACATCTCAACTCTGCCCCCATGGTTTTCTGGTGGTACTGCACCACTTGGCCCGCATCAGGAGCGAGACGGAAAAGTGGCATCTGAATGAGCATAAATGAACCTTTTCCGGTATTTACGAACAAAAGATGGCAAATGTGTTTTCAGCGGTGCAAAGCAGAGGGGGGAAAAAAAGGAATGAAAGTGAGCGAGGCGCTGCGCTGCGCCAACAAGAGCCGGGCGGCGGCGTGGGCTCAGGTTTTGCGGCGGCGGCGGAAACAGGCGAGATATGTGAATGCAGATCAGGGGGAGATGTGAGGGAATTTTACAGCAGGTATTGTCTGTCACTCACCCCGTCTGTCTGTGTGATCACTCTGGCTCCTTGGCGGCTGTTTCATCTTATACACACACACACACATGCTCACACACACAGACACACTCATACACACGGACACCACACACACAAGAAGGTAGAACCGGTGCTGGGGTGTGCCCTTGCCAAAATAAAAAAAAAGTGACAGGTGCTCCAGTAGGAAATCTAAAAATCAAAAGGCCGTCGCTGCTATTATATATTCCCTGCTTATGTCTGCTTTGGTACAACTCCCCGCCATCTGGATTCCACTTCCAATGCAATTTACAGCCTGAAAAAACATTTTGGCATGACAAGCAGAGCTCCACTGCTTTATTCTGTATTTCTTTTTTTTTCTGTATGTTTTTAGTCGGTACAGTTTTGCTAGCCGTATGGTTGCCTAGCTCACAGGCCCTCAAACGCACGACGCCATATATCAGCTCCATCAGCGTATTTTTACAGTGAAACAAAAGAGTCTGCAATTGGATTTTGGATTCGGAACAATACTGAATATTGTCCAGAGGTGTACCTAGTTCCTTTGCACTGTATCCACATAGACACTCGGTAAACAAATTCAGCGCAACTCAGCGCCTAGCTAAAGGATGTTAGACAGAAGCGAGCAATATGCTTTCGACCATAAGTCATCAAACTTTGAAGTCATTTAAAGTGGCATCAAGCGCCATTTAAACAGCTTCTCATGGTCTTTTCAGATCATGAATGTACATAAACTCTTTCCTACAACGTGTCCTAAAGTGTGATGCTATCAACATTGCTAAGCTAAGTATAGCTGCAGTGATGTTAGATGCACAGACTGGAATGAGCGAAGAGCATTAACAATGTTTGCTTTTGATAAGTGGCTCATAAACACTCTACAGGGACTCCTCAGTTTACAGTGGTCCCAACCAATGACGTGTTTGACGGCGAGAATGAAGGAGGCACTTTCAGGTAACTCTGAAAGTATGGCGGATGTTATTGTTTTGTACTGTTGTGTTAGCATAGGTTTGTGATGGACTAGAGCACCTTCAATTTACAAATTTAGGTTAGCCGTAGGAGCAGAACTTAAACCGAAGAGCCTTTTCATAATGTTATATGGAAGCAGTCGCAAGTATCAGCACCACAGAAGTAAATGTATCAGCTTTACCCTCATAGGTGTCAATGTCAGAAACATGGGACGTTTTTTAAACCTTGTTGAAGTAAAAGTTCATCAACATCCTGTCGGAGACATGACTCCAATATTCACACTCTTCATGGTAACGCAAAGCCGTATTCAATTTAGTACACCCCACAGTGACTCTTTCGCATGAGACCCTCAACGATTGGCTGCTGTGAACAGGGCTGTTTAGAGAGGCTGATATGTGTGTTGTAAATGTTGATTCCTGGGGCATGCCAATGTTTATTTTATTGTTTAAATTGCGGAAGGATTGACATATTAAATGAAAAAGGGAAGGAACCATAAAGGCAACCCCCAAGTGCACCCTCACTCCACTAACTGTAGCTAGCAGCTGTTGTGCCGCGGATGGAGTGTGTCATTGATTCTTGGACCTTTCTGCTTGTGTCTGACAGTCACCCAGTCAGGACCACGTTGAGGCCAGATGAGCTTCGCCAACATCTGGGGAACAAAAATGACTCACCGGCATAGAATCATCTTATTTTGTTTTGCTCGGGAATGTAAAGACATAAGTTGGAAAGAATGGAGGTTATTGTTCTCGCTGACACAACGCGGTTGGCCACAAAAACTTCCGGGAGACGACGTGTCCAGCCAAGTTGCCTTTTAAGACAGCGACATGACGCTCGTGACTGTCAGGGAGACCAAGAAGCGTGATTGACTGCTGAAATATAATTCGTTGCGTGGTTTATTTTGAAATATTTTCAATAGCTGTCCATTTTCCCCGTCAGTGGCCACTTTCGAATTGCTGCAAATTCAACTGTGACTTTTGATGGAATGAAATAATCGGGGGTTTGAGCTACTTTGGGAGAACCCCAATTAACATATTGGCATCTCGGGAGAATTATTGACTAAAATTGAATGGGCACTAATTTTACGCTTGATTTTTTAAATTATTATTATTATTGTTATTATTATTACATTGCCACATCCCATCCCAATTCTCTGAGCTTTGAAGAATCCTCTGAAACATGAATTTGAAACAAGTGAATGAGCCATGTCATCCAACATTGTGTCAAAACAAGTAACACAATGCTTCCATCTTGTGATGTTAATTGAATGTTTCTATTTTCAAGAGCCAGAGACTTAGGTCTGGGTCATTGTGTGGTAATTTGGCAAAAGTGATTTTTGACATGCAAAAGACATTCATTAAAGCGAGTGCAAATCTAAAAGCAGAAACAAATCACAAAACAAATCCAACATTGATTATATTTTCACTGGTGGAAGCAGCCCTTCTTTACCAAGCTACTGAATTATACATAGATATGTCTTCAAACACAAATACCCCAATGCCAATACGACAGCTTCACCACACAGTCGTGTGTGCTTCTTACCTGACATTGGTAACACTGTTAGATAATCAGTGATTCCACCCCGAGCTCTGTTTACCTTTTGATCTTGACATGCTCTTTCCGTGTAGTCTGACAGTAGATTGAAAATGGTGGCATAGTTTTGCAAGTTAGATGCACGGTAAACTCACTATACGATTGGCTCAAACTTGATTGTTTAATTTCACACTTGACGGGTAGCCCACTTAAAATGAAGTCGCACTTATTTAGGGTTCACTTTTCACAAATGTACCTATTTGGGTATGTTGTCTGTAGACCCTATCGACATCTACAGTTTAAAAACATTCACCTATTTACTTTCTGCTCTTTGGTGTTGCCCTAAAATGGCGCCAAAGTCCTGGCTAATGGGGACGTAGCAATTGGCGTCAAGGAGGTAGGTTGAAGTGATATATCCCACCCGAGAGAGTAAGATCTTCTCAGTGTTTATTTGTTTTAGCCGACCTTTAGGAGAGCCATATGTGTATGTTTTTGCGGTTGCTGAGTGGTTATTAAAATGCTCAAGCTAACAAACGGCAGAGGTCTTGCTAACTGCTTGGCAAATGGTATTTGTTACAGGTGTTGCAGGTGCTTTCCCACGCTTCAGTTTTTTTCAAAATCAAATAATCTGTTCGGCTCCAGCACGCCCGCGACCCTTGTGAAGATAAGCTGATTCGAAAATGGATGGATTGATAGATGGAAATAATCTGTTTGTCTATCATTTTCAAGGAAAATATTGTCGTCTAAGTTTTAGATGATATTGAAGTGTTATGGGATGGTGTTTGTTTCCTTGCGGAATATGTGTGGTTGAAACTACAAATATAGGCTCTCATGAAAACGTTTCGATCGCTGGCGTTTTTCACGATTCACAGAAGGTTTTACTGAATTTGTATGCAATTCATTTAAAATTGTATTTCCACGATAAATACCCTTTAATGGGTGATTCCCGCTATATTGACGTAAGTGGACTGTTTGATAAGCAGTCCACTTAAGTCAACCTCCCTCTTGAGTGACTAATCCAAGGTGTCCATTTCAATGGAGGCTCAATTGGGTTTTAAGTTGAAATGAGAGCTTTTAATGACTTCCAACGCTATTTGGAATGGAGTTTAAGTCCAATAACATACCTTTCCCTTTCACTTTGTGCCTAAATCCCTGAGCGTGCACAAAAGATCAGGGTCTTACCAAGTTGGGATAACCCTTATTTTGTCTCATTAGTGTGGTAACCTGACGCACGCTGACAAAGCCAACAGATGACGTCTCCGAGCGGTCCGCTTGGCCAGAGAGGCTTTGAAAATATGGCATTTTCAAAAGTTTGCCATCCGCTGTTACACGTCGTTAACACTGCGGCGGAGTGGCTATACAGGGCAAACATGTAATTAAACTTGGTAAACAAAATGCCCTTGGGTCGGCACATTCCTCTCTAATTTTTTTGTCTTTGGCTCTGTATTTGCCTTTGACACACGTATGAGAGAAAATTCCCTTTTGGCTGCCGTGGCGGTGGCAGGCGTGGACGAAGGCCTTCAGCCTAATTAGAAAACTAAATAGTCAGGAGTAACGCCGTGGCCCTCGGGAGTACAACTGCCATATCTCTTACACGCGTGATGTGGAAGGACCCCCGGATGCCGCTGTGGGGGAAGTCTCACCGTTCCCCTCTTTTGCACAGCTGTCCACACACACACTCCAGACAGGCTCGCTTTCCGCAGTTAAAACAGGGAATTTGTGTCCCGCACGCTGCAACGCAGCTAATGCTAAATATTTAATTCCCGCGGGTGCTAATTACAGAGCACTGGCAACACAGATTCACATTTTTTTTTCCTCCTGCCCCCCCATAACAACTGTAAAAGCAATTTAAGCATTTTTTCAATTAATTAAACACATAGTCTTCCAGTAACCTCTTGTCATTTTGCCCTCAAGGACCAAAGCTAATTTGTGTAGAGTGGAAACGGGTGCGCGTGTGTGTTTTCATCTTTGCAAAACGCTCCAACAAAGGAATTAAAAAGGCAAGACGCGTCATTTTCACGAGACGGATCGCACTCTCTGCCCCGTGGTATTACTGCATGTGTACTCTGCACATATCAGATGACTGCAAGCGGCTGCCATTATGTTATCAAAGCCGCCTCGGCCATGGAGCTAATCCCTGATGTATTTTTAGTCACAAGTGACTGATGAAGTGAAATTACTATATCAGTGATTAAAAAAAAAAAAAATGTGGGGCCTCTCTGTGAATAGCCTTTACAAGATCGCTCTTGAACGCTGTAGCGGCAATCTAAATGAACTTGTACGACAGCAGCGAGCAGTGCCACAATACGTCCATGATGACTCGGAGGTGAAGCGCAGATAAGGATATATTATGCGTTCATAATACGCCAAAATGATCATTTCGGCTCTAAAATGTCTGTTTCCATTGTGCCAGCGGAATATGAAAACAGGCCTTCTATTCAGTTAGACGTAACTCAATCAGGAATAACGAGGCAAATCTAATCGCGGTTTTTAGTCATTATAAGTGTGGGCATTTTTTTCAAGGGCAAAATGGACTCAAACTTACTGTTGGCGCCATGTCCTTGCTTCTGTGTTTGTTAAGGCACACTCATCATTCTCAGGCTCTCACTGTATAGTGCCAGTAAAATCATGTGTTGTATGTAAATGTGAAGACTGTCTGGATTGTATTTCAATATTTTCCATACATTTATTATTAGTGGTCCTTTTGAATAAAAATATATGATGCGATTTTAATTGTAAAAGAATATTTTCAAAATGCAGTTTCAATATGCATGTTTATATCAAATAGCAACCCTCGTTCAGTGTTTTGGATATTGAATGCACGGATTATTTATTTAAAACATTTACAAAACTAATATTTTGTCTGGCGGGACTAAGGGGGTCCAATATGGGTTTGGATCTCAAAAAAACATTAGTAATGTTGTTTCAAAATCCATACAAGGCTTTTACTTGAGCATTATATGAAGTTATATGTAATTATTATTATTATTATTATTTTAATTAATTGATTAAAGATTCTTAGCCTTGTTCACCCTTGTCTTGGAACACAGCCTGGAAATTGAAATTAAATATTATTGTAAGTAGTTAAAAAGAAAATTATGGTTTTGTTTCAACATATGGAGAATTTTTTACAGAATGTCTTTTTTTTTTAATTGAATCACAATTTTTGCCACCCAAAAAAGCATTACATTATCAGATACCGCACAATAAGCATGTATTTATGATTCCCATAGTCGTCTATTTAGGACTGCCTGCAATAAAGAAACCCCTGCAACAAAGTACTGAGCTTATGATTTTGTGCACTTTTCGAAGGACAAACTGCACTTGGATGACGCCGTCTGAAACTTCCTCTTGGTGCCTGTTATTTTTTGGGGGGGTTTTTTGGAGCCTACGTGTGACTTATTATAGAAAGGGTGCTGGCACACCCATCCTTCTTGGGGCTTCCCTCCCTCCTGTCATTTCAGCAGATCACAAGCAGGCTGTGAAATCCAACTAATAGTCATTATGGGATGCCGGCTCTCCCCGCAGCCTACCTGCTTGCCAAGGCGGAGTCGCTTGACGCCACAACATATTTGCATGGTGTCATCTTATGAGCAGACAGACGACGGGATCAGCCGCATGGCTAATACGAGTAAATAGGAGGGAAGGAAGACGGGGAATTGCGTGTCCTGCACTTGGCGACATATGAAAGGAATTATCCAACAACAGCACAACCCAGTGACACTAAAAACAGCCTTGAGAATGTGATGTTTCTCCTGATGTAAAATTAATGAGCACACAGCTTGTAGATGCCCCCCCCTCTGTTGCATGTGAGCTCTAAAAACTCATGCAGTCAATAAGTCTATTTCTGATCTCCGAATGGCTAAGGTTTCAAAGCGCCTTCAAAAATGGGCTTCCACAAAGCACCGATCTCACTTTTCCTCTTCACCTTGTGATGTTTTCTCCCATTTTACTCTTTTCTTTCTAAAGGTTACATGCACAGACAATGTGAGTAAAAGCAGAAATGCTGTAATTTACATGCCAGGCCTGTAGGTGGCACTGTCACTTTGAAAAGGAAATTTGCGTTATTTCTTTTAATTTTTTTTTTTTTGACTTGGGGCTCACAAGTAGCTTTGTCCGTTGTTGGCATGGTAACAGAAACCATGCTCATCAATGGCACCGCAGTAGAGTTGGTCAGGGTGAAACGGGGCCGCCCCCTCGAAACAGACTTATTTCTAGTGTGGCTTTACTGCTATTAGTTTGCATTTTCATTTTGTTTGAAATCTGTCCCTGTTTACACACAAGAAAAACAGTTATATGTTTATTTGCCCGCTGTAAACCGACCCATGACCTCTCAACCAAAGACGTACCAAGCCATGGGTTTTGGCATACTGCTCCCTTCCTCGAGTGTACCTCAAAGAGGAAAACACACTTGCAGATAAAAATGGCCTTATGTCAACAGCCCTTAAATACTGAGAAGACGCTCATCTTTCTTGCTCCCGTGGCGATGAGTTAAAAAAAAAAAAAAAAGAGTGGAAAAGGGGGTTGGGTATCTTGGGGAGACGTCCTCCCCTTCCACATGTACCGTGGCGAGGAAAGACGAGGAAGCGCGGGGGTCAGGGCTCCCGGTGCTAAGCTGTGAAAAGGCAAAAACGTTTGGCGGAGTAATTACACGCCGCACTGCTCTGGGAGTGATTAGTGATAGTTGTCTGTGCGGAGTGTTTGCCGCTCGCAGCCTTTATGGGGCCACGCTTGCCTTGCTTTGCTAACGTCTCCATTGCATTTGCATCAAGAGACTGGGGAAAGAGTTGCATGTGTCAACATAAATAGTGAGAGCTCAGCCGACCCGAACCGTGCGTGTGTTTTTATAGAGTAGCTATCACAATGTTTAAGTTCCATCAAGTTCCGTTTAGTTGTAAATGTAATTAGCTAACACATAGAAATGTAAATATGAATATAAATATAGTTGCTAGAAAACTCTATTGGCCTTCAAATATATTGGACATGACAATGGTTTTGGAAGGGACATGTTGTAATATAATACATGTTATTTCAAGCTGTATTATTTCATCTTTATTTTCCAAATTAAGGTGAATTTTTGAATTGAATTAAAATGTTTAAGAGTTGTTGTATATTTTTATTTTTATTTCTGAATTAATATACAATAAAATGACATTGTATTATTTGTAAAACACATTATATGTTAATAATTTGTTAAAATGTTCATACATTACACTGAGTTGTTTTTATATAAATAAAAACGTATGAATTAATTAATTACTACATGGATTCATTTTTCCCTTCTTTCAAGGGAGTTTTGGAACCCAATTTCAAACTGGTCTTGGCCCCGCAGCTTGATGCTTGGGAATCCCTGAGCTAAGTTAAGGTCTTCAGAGGTTAGGGTGTATATCAGACAGAGTAATCAATATTAGTTACAGACAGGTGAGGTGAAATAATGATAGTGATTAAAGTTGATAACACAGAATTAGATGAAATGGTTTGAAATGATTTTGAACAAGACCATAAGTCCTTTAATTTATCCGTGTGTAGCAGATGTTTATTTGATGTTCCAAATCCACGCCGACATTGCATGCACCTGATTAAAGCAAAAAAGCAAAAGGGAAAAAAAAGTGTCGGAACTTTTCTTTGTTTTTCTTGAGCTCACTGCCTTTGAAACGACTGCCAATAATTACATAGGCCATCAACATCACTTGTGAGACTTAAAAGAAGCGTTTGATTCTAAGGTTGAATGTATTGTGCTTTCAACACCTTCTCAATGTATTAAAGCGGGGACCTGAGCTCAGCACGACAGAATGCTTGACTTCCAAGTCATAAAAAGTGAACCAATTGGTTTCCTGAATAAGGCTCACTTACCATTCATAACTCATTCAGAAAGCATATGAACAAAAGGTTAAACCAATGTTTTAGAAAACTATAGAGTAATATCAAAACTGCAAAAAAACAAAAACAACCAAAAAAAAAAAAATAGCCCTTTGAACAAAACAAAGAGAAAATTGACAGCTTCTGTGGTCATTTTCATGCTAGTCATTAGGTTCTTGGCTTTCAGCTACATGCTATTTAGAATTGTTCGCTAAAAGTAGCCCTTAGACATAACAAAAAGAAAACGCTTCTGTGGTCATTTTCATGGTAGTCATTAGCTTCTTTGCTTTCAGCTACATGCTATGAAGCATTGTTAGCTAAAAAGTAGCACTTAGAAGATAATAAAAAGAAAACTGACAGCTTCTGTGGTCATTTTCATGGTAGTCATTAGCTTCTTTGCTTTCAGCTACATGCTATGAAGCATTGTTAGCTAAAAAGTAGCACTTAGAAGATAATAAAAAGAAAACTGACAGCTTCTGTGGTCATTTTCATGGTAGTCATTAGCTTCTTTGCTTTCAGCTACATGCTATGAAGCATTGTTAGCTAAAAAGTAGCACTTAGAAGATAATAAAAAGAAAACTGACAGCTTCTGTGGTCATTTTCATGGTAGTCATTAGCTTCTTTGCTTTCAGCTACATGCTATGAAGCATTGTTAGCTAAAAAGTAGCACTTAGAAGATAATAAAAAGAAAACTGACAGCTTCTGTGGTCATTTTCATGGTAGTCATTAGCTTCTTTGCTTTCAGCTACATGCTATGAAGCATTGTTAGCTAAAAAGTAGCACTTAGAAGATAATAAAAAGAAAACTGACAGCTTCTGTGGTCATTTTCATGGTAGTCATTAGCTTCTTTGCTTTCAGCTACATGCTATGAAGCATTGTTAGCTAAAAAGTAGCACTTAGAAGATAATAAAAAGAAAACTGACAGCTTCTGTGGTCATTTTCATGGTAGTCATTAGCTTCTTTGCTTTCAGCTACATGCTATGAAGCATTGTTAGCTAAAAAGTAGCACTTAGAAGATAATAAAAAGAAAACTGACAGCTTCTGTGGTCATTTTCATGGTAGTCATTAGCTTCTTTGCTTTCAGCTACATGCTATGAAGCATTGTTAGCTAAAAAGTAGCACTTAGAAGATAATAAAAAGAAAACTGACAGCTTCTGTGGTCATTTTCATGGTAGTCATTAGCTTCTTTGCTTTCAGCTACATGCTATGAAGCATTGTTAGCTAAAAAGTAGCACTTAGAAGATAATAAAAAGAAAACTGACAGCTTCTGTGGTCATTTTCATGGTAGTCATTAGCTTCTTTGCTTTCAGCTACATGCTATGAAGCATTGTTAGCTAAAAAGTAGCACTTAGAAGATAATAAAAAGAAAACTGACAGCTTCTGTGGTCATTTTCATGGTAGTCATTAGCTTCTTTGCTTTCAGCTACATGCTATGAAGCATTGTTAGCTAAAAAGTAGCACTTAGAAGATAATAAAAAGAAAACTGACAGCTTCTGTGGTCATTTTCATGGTAGTCATTAGCTTCTTTGCTTTCAGCTACATGCTATGAAGCATTGTTAGCTAAAAAGTAGCACTTAGAAGATAATAAAAAGAAAACTGACAGCTTCTGTGGTCATTTTCATGGTAGTCATTAGCTTCTTTGCTTTCAGCTACATGCTATGAAGCATTGTTAGCTAAAAAGTAGCACTTAGAAGATAATAAAAAGAAAACTGACAGCTTCTGTGGTCATTTTCATGGTAGTCATTAGCTTCTTTGCTTTCAGCTACATGCTATGAAGCATTGTTAGCTAAAAAGTAGCACTTAGAAGATAATAAAAAGAAAACTGACAGCTTCTGTGGTCATTTTCATGGTAGTCATTAGCTTCTTTGCTTTCAGCTACATGCTATGAAGCATTGTTAGCTAAAAAGTAGCACTTAGAAGATAATAAAAAGAAAACTGACAGCTTCTGTGGTCATTTTCATGGTAGTCATTAGCTTCTTTGCTTTCAGCTACATGCTATGAAGCATTGTTAGCTAAAAAGTAGCACTTAGAAGATAATAAAAAGAAAACTGACAGCTTCTGTGGTCATTTTCATGGTAGTCATTAGCTTCTTTGCTTTCAGCTACATGCTATGAAGCATTGTTAGCTAAAAAGTAGCACTTAGAAGATAATAAAAAGAAAACTGACAGCTTCTGTGGTCATTTTCATGGTAGTCATTAGCTTCTTTGCTTTCAGCTACATGCTATGAAGCATTGTTAGCTAAAAAGTAGCACTTAGAAGATAATAAAAAGAAAACTGACAGCTTCTGTGGTCATTTTCATGGTAGTCATTAGCTTCTTTGCTTTCAGCTACATGCTATGAAGCATTGTTAGCTAAAAAGTAGCACTTAGAAGATAATAAAAAGAAAACTGACAGCTTCTGTGGTCATTTTCATGGTAGTCATTAGCTTCTTTGCTTTCAGCTACATGCTATGAAGCATTGTTAGCTAAAAAGTAGCACTTAGAAGATAATAAAAAGAAAACTGACAGCTTCTGTGGTCATTTTCATGGTAGTCATTAGCTTCTTTGCTTTCAGCTACATGCTATGAAGCATTGTTAGCTAAAAAGTAGCACTTAGAAGATAATAAAAAGAAAACTGACAGCTTCTGTGGTCATTTTCATGGTAGTCATTAGCTTCTTTGCTTTCAGCTACATGCTATGAAGCATTGTTAGCTAAAAAGTAGCACTTAGAAGATAATAAAAAGAAAACTGACAGCTTCTGTGGTCATTTTCATGGTAGTCATTAGCTTCTTTGCTTTCAGCTACATGCTATGAAGCATTGTTAGCTAAAAAGTAGCACTTAGAAGATAATAAAAAGAAAACTGACAGCTTCTGTGGTCATTTTCATGGTAGTCATTAGCTTCTTTGCTTTCAGCTACATGCTATGAAGCATTGTTAGCTAAAAAGTAGCACTTAGAAGATAATAAAAAGAAAACTGACAGCTTCTGTGGTCATTTTCATGGTAGTCATTAGCTTCTTTGCTTTCAGCTACATGCTATGAAGCATTGTTAGCTAAAAAGTAGCACTTAGAAGATAATAAAAAGAAAACTGACAGCTTCTGTGGTCATTTTCATGGTAGTCATTAGCTTCTTTGCTTTCAGCTACATGCTATGAAGCATTGTTAGCTAAAAAGTAGCACTTAGAAGATAATAAAAAGAAAACTGACAGCTTCTGTGGTCATTTTCATGGTAGTCATTAGCTTCTTTGCTTTCAGCTACATGCTATGAAGCATTGTTAGCTAAAAAGTAGCACTTAGAAGATAATAAAAAGAAAACTGACAGCTTCTGTGGTCATTTTCATGGTAGTCATTAGCTTCTTTGCTTTCAGCTACATGCTATGAAGCATTGTTAGCTAAAAAGTAGCACTTAGAAGATAATAAAAAGAAAACTGACAGCTTCTGTGGTCATTTTCATGGTAGTCATTAGCTTCTTTGCTTTCAGCTACATGCTATGAAGCATTGTTAGCTAAAAAGTAGCACTTAGAAGATAATAAAAAGAAAACTGACAGCTTCTGTGGTCATTTTCATGGTAGTCATTAGCTTCTTTGCTTTCAGCTACATGCTATGAAGCATTGTTAGCTAAAAAGTAGCACTTAGAAGATAATAAAAAGAAAACTGACAGCTTCTGTGGTCATTTTCATGGTAGTCATTAGCTTCTTTGCTTTCAGCTACATGCTATGAAGCATTGTTAGCTAAAAAGTAGCACTTAGAAGATAATAAAAAGAAAACTGACAGCTTCTGTGGTCATTTTCATGGTAGTCATTAGCTTCTTTGCTTTCAGCTACATGCTATGAAGCATTGTTAGCTAAAAAGTAGCACTTAGAAGATAATAAAAAGAAAACTGACAGCTTCTGTGGTCATTTTCATGGTAGTCATTAGCTTCTTTGCTTTCAGCTACATGCTATGAAGCATTGTTAGCTAAAAAGTAGCACTTAGAAGATAATAAAAAGAAAACTGACAGCTTCTGTGGTCATTTTCATGGTAGTCATTAGCTTCTTTGCTTTCAGCTACATGCTATGAAGCATTGTTAGCTAAAAAGTAGCACTTAGAAGATAATAAAAAGAAAACTGACAGCTTCTGTGGTCATTTTCATGGTAGTCATTAGCTTCTTTGCTTTCAGCTACATGCTATGAAGCATTGTTAGCTAAAAAGTAGCACTTAGAAGATAATAAAAAGAAAACTGACAGCTTCTGTGGTCATTTTCATGGTAGTCATTAGCTTCTTTGCTTTCAGCTACATGCTATGAAGCATTGTTAGCTAAAAAGTAGCACTTAGAAGATAATAAAAAGAAAACTGACAGCTTCTGTGGTCATTTTCATGGTAGTCATTAGCTTCTTTGCTTTCAGCTACATGCTATGAAGCATTGTTAGCTAAAAAGTAGCACTTAGAAGATAATAAAAAGAAAACTGACAGCTTCTGTGGTCATTTTCATGGTAGTCATTAGCTTCTTTGCTTTCAGCTACATGCTATGAAGCATTGTTAGCTAAAAAGTAGCACTTAGAAGATAATAAAAAGAAAACTGACAGCTTCTGTGGTCATTTTCATGGTAGTCATTAGCTTCTTTGCTTTCAGCTACATGCTATGAAGCATTGTTAGCTAAAAAGTAGCACTTAGAAGATAATAAAAAGAAAACTGACAGCTTCTGTGGTCATTTTCATGGTAGTCATTAGCTTCTTTGCTTTCAGCTACATGCTATGAAGCATTGTTAGCTAAAAAGTAGCACTTAGAAGATAATAAAAAGAAAACTGACAGCTTCTGTGGTCATTTTCATGGTAGTCATTAGCTTCTTTGCTTTCAGCTACATGCTATGAAGCATTGTTAGCTAAAAAGTAGCACTTAGAAGATAATAAAAAGAAAACTGACAGCTTCTGTGGTCATTTTCATGGTAGTCATTAGCTTCTTTGCTTTCAGCTACATGCTATGAAGCATTGTTAGCTAAAAAGTAGCACTTAGAAGATAATAAAAAGAAAACTGACAGCTTCTGTGGTCATTTTCATGGTAGTCATTAGCTTCTTTGCTTTCAGCTACATGCTATGAAGCATTGTTAGCTAAAAAGTAGCACTTAGAAGATAATAAAAAGAAAACTGACAGCTTCTGTGGTCATTTTCATGGTAGTCATTAGCTTCTTTGCTTTCAGCTACATGCTATGAAGCATTGTTAGCTAAAAAGTAGCACTTAGAAGATAATAAAAAGAAAACTGACAGCTTCTGTGGTCATTTTCATGGTAGTCATTAGCTTCTTTGCTTTCAGCTACATGCTATGAAGCATTGTTAGCTAAAAAGTAGCACTTAGAAGATAATAAAAAGAAAACTGACAGCTTCTGTGGTCATTTTCATGGTAGTCATTAGCTTCTTTGCTTTCAGCTACATGCTATGAAGCATTGTTAGCTAAAAAGTAGCACTTAGAAGATAATAAAAAGAAAACTGACAGCTTCTGTGGTCATTTTCATGGTAGTCATTAGCTTCTTTGCTTTCAGCTACATGCTATGAAGCATTGTTAGCTAAAAAGTAGCACTTAGAAGATAATAAAAAGAAAACTGACAGCTTCTGTGGTCATTTTCATGGTAGTCATTAGCTTCTTTGCTTTCAGCTACATGCTATGAAGCATTGTTAGCTAAAAAGTAGCACTTAGAAGATAATAAAAAGAAAACTGACAGCTTCTGTGGTCATTTTCATGGTAGTCATTAGCTTCTTTGCTTTCAGCTACATGCTATGAAGCATTGTTAGCTAAAAAGTAGCACTTAGAAGATAATAAAAAGAAAACTGACAGCTTCTGTGGTCATTTTCATGGTAGTCATTAGCTTCTTTGCTTTCAGCTACATGCTATGAAGCATTGTTAGCTAAAAAGTAGCACTTAGAAGATAATAAAAAGAAAACTGACAGCTTCTGTGGTCATTTTCATGGTAGTCATTAGCTTCTTTGCTTTCAGCTACATGCTATGAAGCATTGTTAGCTAAAAAGTAGCACTTAGAAGATAATAAAAAGAAAACTGACAGCTTCTGTGGTCATTTTCATGGTAGTCATTAGCTTCTTTGCTTTCAGCTACATGCTATGAAGCATTGTTAGCTAAAAAGTAGCACTTAGAAGATAATAAAAAGAAAACTGACAGCTTCTGTGGTCATTTTCATGGTAGTCATTAGCTTCTTTGCTTTCAGCTACATGCTATGAAGCATTGTTAGCTAAAAAGTAGCACTTAGAAGATAATAAAAAGAAAACTGACAGCTTCTGTGGTCATTTTCATGGTAGTCATTAGCTTCTTTGCTTTCAGCTACATGCTATGAAGCATTGTTAGCTAAAAAGTAGCACTTAGAAGATAATAAAAAGAAAACTGACAGCTTCTGTGGTCATTTTCATGGTAGTCATTAGCTTCTTTGCTTTCAGCTACATGCTATGAAGCATTGTTAGCTAAAAAGTAGCACTTAGAAGATAATAAAAAGAAAACTGACAGCTTCTGTGGTCATTTTCATGGTAGTCATTAGCTTCTTTGCTTTCAGCTACATGCTATGAAGCATTGTTAGCTAAAAAGTAGCACTTAGAAGATAATAAAAAGAAAACTGACAGCTTCTGTGGTCATTTTCATGGTAGTCATTAGCTTCTTTGCTTTCAGCTACATGCTATGAAGCATTGTTAGCTAAAAAGTAGCACTTAGAAGATAATAAAAAGAAAACTGACAGCTTCTGTGGTCATTTTCATGGTAGTCATTAGCTTCTTTGCTTTCAGCTACATGCTATGAAGCATTGTTAGCTAAAAAGTAGCACTTAGAAGATAATAAAAAGAAAACTGACAGCTTCTGTGGTCATTTTCATGGTAGTCATTAGCTTCTTTGCTTTCAGCTACATGCTATGAAGCATTGTTAGCTAAAAAGTAGCACTTAGAAGATAATAAAAAGAAAACTGACAGCTTCTGTGGTCATTTTCATGGTAGTCATTAGCTTCTTTGCTTTCAGCTACATGCTATGAAGCATTGTTAGCTAAAAAGTAGCACTTAGAAGATAATAAAAAGAAAACTGACAGCTTCTGTGGTCATTTTCATGGTAGTCATTAGCTTCTTTGCTTTCAGCTACATGCTATGAAGCATTGTTAGCTAAAAAGTAGCACTTAGAAGATAATAAAAAGAAAACTGACAGCTTCTGTGGTCATTTTCATGGTAGTCATTAGCTTCTTTGCTTTCAGCTACATGCTATGAAGCATTGTTAGCTAAAAAGTAGCACTTAGAAGATAATAAAAAGAAAACTGACAGCTTCTGTGGTCATTTTCATGGTAGTCATTAGCTTCTTTGCTTTCAGCTACATGCTATGAAGCATTGTTAGCTAAAAAGTAGCACTTAGAAGATAATAAAAAGAAAACTGACAGCTTCTGTGGTCATTTTCATGGTAGTCATTAGCTTCTTTGCTTTCAGCTACATGCTATGAAGCATTGTTAGCTAAAAAGTAGCACTTAGAAGATAATAAAAAGAAAACTGACAGCTTCTGTGGTCATTTTCATGGTAGTCATTAGCTTCTTTGCTTTCAGCTACATGCTATGAAGCATTGTTAGCTAAAAAGTAGCACTTAGAAGATAATAAAAAGAAAACTGACAGCTTCTGTGGTCATTTTCATGGTAGTCATTAGCTTCTTTGCTTTCAGCTACATGCTATGAAGCATTGTTAGCTAAAAAGTAGCACTTAGAAGATAATAAAAAGAAAACTGACAGCTTCTGTGGTCATTTTCATGGTAGTCATTAGCTTCTTTGCTTTCAGCTACATGCTATGAAGCATTGTTAGCTAAAAAGTAGCACTTAGAAGATAATAAAAAGAAAACTGACAGCTTCTGTGGTCATTTTCATGGTAGTCATTAGCTTCTTTGCTTTCAGCTACATGCTATGAAGCATTGTTAGCTAAAAAGTAGCACTTAGAAGATAATAAAAAGAAAACTGACAGCTTCTGTGGTCATTTTCATGGTAGTCATTAGCTTCTTTGCTTTCAGCTACATGCTATGAAGCATTGTTAGCTAAAAAGTAGCACTTAGAAGATAATAAAAAGAAAACTGACAGCTTCTGTGGTCATTTTCATGGTAGTCATTAGCTTCTTTGCTTTCAGCTACATGCTATGAAGCATTGTTAGCTAAAAAGTAGCACTTAGAAGATAATAAAAAGAAAACTGACAGCTTCTGTGGTCATTTTCATGGTAGTCATTAGCTTCTTTGCTTTCAGCTACATGCTATGAAGCATTGTTAGCTAAAAAGTAGCACTTAGAAGATAATAAAAAGAAAACTGACAGCTTCTGTGGTCATTTTCATGGTAGTCATTAGCTTCTTTGCTTTCAGCTACATGCTATGAAGCATTGTTAGCTAAAAAGTAGCACTTAGAAGATAATAAAAAGAAAACTGACAGCTTCTGTGGTCATTTTCATGGTAGTCATTAGCTTCTTTGCTTTCAGCTACATGCTATGAAGCATTGTTAGCTAAAAAGTAGCACTTAGAAGATAATAAAAAGAAAACTGACAGCTTCTGTGGTCATTTTCATGGTAGTCATTAGCTTCTTTGCTTTCAGCTACATGCTATGAAGCATTGTTAGCTAAAAAGTAGCACTTAGAAGATAATAAAAAGAAAACTGACAGCTTCTGTGGTCATTTTCATGGTAGTCATTAGCTTCTTTGCTTTCAGCTACATGCTATGAAGCATTGTTAGCTAAAAAGTAGCACTTAGAAGATAATAAAAAGAAAACTGACAGCTTCTGTGGTCATTTTCATGGTAGTCATTAGCTTCTTTGCTTTCAGCTACATGCTATGAAGCATTGTTAGCTAAAAAGTAGCACTTAGAAGATAATAAAAAGAAAACTGACAGCTTCTGTGGTCATTTTCATGGTAGTCATTAGCTTCTTTGCTTTCAGCTACATGCTATGAAGCATTGTTAGCTAAAAAGTAGCACTTAGAAGATAATAAAAAGAAAACTGACAGCTTCTGTGGTCATTTTCATGGTAGTCATTAGCTTCTTTGCTTTCAGCTACATGCTATGAAGCATTGTTAGCTAAAAAGTAGCACTTAGAAGATAATAAAAAGAAAACTGACAGCTTCTGTGGTCATTTTCATGGTAGTCATTAGCTTCTTTGCTTTCAGCTACATGCTATGAAGCATTGTTAGCTAAAAAGTAGCACTTAGAAGATAATAAAAAGAAAACTGACAGCTTCTGTGGTCATTTTCATGGTAGTCATTAGCTTCTTTGCTTTCAGCTACATGCTATGAAGCATTGTTAGCTAAAAAGTAGCACTTAGAAGATAATAAAAAGAAAACTGACAGCTTCTGTGGTCATTTTCATGGTAGTCATTAGCTTCTTTGCTTTCAGCTACATGCTATGAAGCATTGTTAGCTAAAAAGTAGCACTTAGAAGATAATAAAAAGAAAACTGACAGCTTCTGTGGTCATTTTCATGGTAGTCATTAGCTTCTTTGCTTTCAGCTACATGCTATGAAGCATTGTTAGCTAAAAAGTAGCACTTAGAAGATAATAAAAAGAAAACTGACAGCTTCTGTGGTCATTTTCATGGTAGTCATTAGCTTCTTTGCTTTCAGCTACATGCTATGAAGCATTGTTAGCTAAAAAGTAGCACTTAGAAGATAATAAAAAGAAAACTGACAGCTTCTGTGGTCATTTTCATGGTAGTCATTAGCTTCTTTGCTTTCAGCTACATGCTATGAAGCATTGTTAGCTAAAAAGTAGCACTTAGAAGATAATAAAAAGAAAACTGACAGCTTCTGTGGTCATTTTCATGGTAGTCATTAGCTTCTTTGCTTTCAGCTACATGCTATGAAGCATTGTTAGCTAAAAAGTAGCACTTAGAAGATAATAAAAAGAAAACTGACAGCTTCTGTGGTCATTTTCATGGTAGTCATTAGCTTCTTTGCTTTCAGCTACATGCTATGAAGCATTGTTAGCTAAAAAGTAGCACTTAGAAGATAATAAAAAGAAAACTGACAGCTTCTGTGGTCATTTTCATGGTAGTCATTAGCTTCTTTGCTTTCAGCTACATGCTATGAAGCATTGTTAGCTAAAAAGTAGCACTTAGAAGATAATAAAAAGAAAACTGACAGCTTCTGTGGTCATTTTCATGGTAGTCATTAGCTTCTTTGCTTTCAGCTACATGCTATGAAGCATTGTTAGCTAAAAAGTAGCACTTAGAAGATAATAAAAAGAAAACTGACAGCTTCTGTGGTCATTTTCATGGTAGTCATTAGCTTCTTTGCTTTCAGCTACATGCTATGAAGCATTGTTAGCTAAAAAGTAGCACTTAGAAGATAATAAAAAGAAAACTGACAGCTTCTGTGGTCATTTTCATGGTAGTCATTAGCTTCTTTGCTTTCAGCTACATGCTATGAAGCATTGTTAGCTAAAAAGTAGCACTTAGAAGATAATAAAAAGAAAACTGACAGCTTCTGTGGTCATTTTCATGGTAGTCATTAGCTTCTTTGCTTTCAGCTACATGCTATGAAGCATTGTTAGCTAAAAAGTAGCACTTAGAAGATAATAAAAAGAAAACTGACAGCTTCTGTGGTCATTTTCATGGTAGTCATTAGCTTCTTTGCTTTCAGCTACATGCTATGAAGCATTGTTAGCTAAAAAGTAGCACTTAGAAGATAATAAAAAGAAAACTGACAGCTTCTGTGGTCATTTTCATGGTAGTCATTAGCTTCTTTGCTTTCAGCTACATGCTATGAAGCATTGTTAGCTAAAAAGTAGCACTTAGAAGATAATAAAAAGAAAACTGACAGCTTCTGTGGTCATTTTCATGGTAGTCATTAGCTTCTTTGCTTTCAGCTACATGCTATGAAGCATTGTTAGCTAAAAAGTAGCACTTAGAAGATAATAAAAAGAAAACTGACAGCTTCTGTGGTCATTTTCATGGTAGTCATTAGCTTCTTTGCTTTCAGCTACATGCTATGAAGCATTGTTAGCTAAAAAGTAGCACTTAGAAGATAATAAAAAGAAAACTGACAGCTTCTGTGGTCATTTTCATGGTAGTCATTAGCTTCTTTGCTTTCAGCTACATGCTATGAAGCATTGTTAGCTAAAAAGTAGCACTTAGAAGATAATAAAAAGAAAACTGACAGCTTCTGTGGTCATTTTCATGGTAGTCATTAGCTTCTTTGCTTTCAGCTACATGCTATGAAGCATTGTTAGCTAAAAAGTAGCACTTAGAAGATAATAAAAAGAAAACTGACAGCTTCTGTGGTCATTTTCATGGTAGTCATTAGCTTCTTTGCTTTCAGCTACATGCTATGAAGCATTGTTAGCTAAAAAGTAGCACTTAGAAGATAATAAAAAGAAAACTGACAGCTTCTGTGGTCATTTTCATGGTAGTCATTAGCTTCTTTGCTTTCAGCTACATGCTATGAAGCATTGTTAGCTAAAAAGTAGCACTTAGAAGATAATAAAAAGAAAACTGACAGCTTCTGTGGTCATTTTCATGGTAGTCATTAGCTTCTTTGCTTTCAGCTACATGCTATGAAGCATTGTTAGCTAAAAAGTAGCACTTAGAAGATAATAAAAAGAAAACTGACAGCTTCTGTGGTCATTTTCATGGTAGTCATTAGCTTCTTTGCTTTCAGCTACATGCTATGAAGCATTGTTAGCTAAAAAGTAGCACTTAGAAGATAATAAAAAGAAAACTGACAGCTTCTGTGGTCATTTTCATGGTAGTCATTAGCTTCTTTGCTTTCAGCTACATGCTATGAAGCATTGTTAGCTAAAAAGTAGCACTTAGAAGATAATAAAAAGAAAACTGACAGCTTCTGTGGTCATTTTCATGGTAGTCATTAGCTTCTTTGCTTTCAGCTACATGCTATGAAGCATTGTTAGCTAAAAAGTAGCACTTAGAAGATAATAAAAAGAAAACTGACAGCTTCTGTGGTCATTTTCATGGTAGTCATTAGCTTCTTTGCTTTCAGCTACATGCTATGAAGCATTGTTAGCTAAAAAGTAGCACTTAGAAGATAATAAAAAGAAAACTGACAGCTTCTGTGGTCATTTTCATGGTAGTCATTAGCTTCTTTGCTTTCAGCTACATGCTATGAAGCATTGTTAGCTAAAAAGTAGCACTTAGAAGATAATAAAAAGAAAACTGACAGCTTCTGTGGTCATTTTCATGGTAGTCATTAGCTTCTTTGCTTTCAGCTACATGCTATGAAGCATTGTTAGCTAAAAAGTAGCACTTAGAAGATAATAAAAAGAAAACTGACAGCTTCTGTGGTCATTTTCATGGTAGTCATTAGCTTCTTTGCTTTCAGCTACATGCTATGAAGCATTGTTAGCTAAAAAGTAGCACTTAGAAGATAATAAAAAGAAAACTGACAGCTTCTGTGGTCATTTTCATGGTAGTCATTAGCTTCTTTGCTTTCAGCTACATGCTATGAAGCATTGTTAGCTAAAAAGTAGCACTTAGAAGATAATAAAAAGAAAACTGACAGCTTCTGTGGTCATTTTCATGGTAGTCATTAGCTTCTTTGCTTTCAGCTACATGCTATGAAGCATTGTTAGCTAAAAAGTAGCACTTAGAAGATAATAAAAAGAAAACTGACAGCTTCTGTGGTCATTTTCATGGTAGTCATTAGCTTCTTTGCTTTCAGCTACATGCTATGAAGCATTGTTAGCTAAAAAGTAGCACTTAGAAGATAATAAAAAGAAAACTGACAGCTTCTGTGGTCATTTTCATGGTAGTCATTAGCTTCTTTGCTTTCAGCTACATGCTATGAAGCATTGTTAGCTAAAAAGTAGCACTTAGAAGATAATAAAAAGAAAACTGACAGCTTCTGTGGTCATTTTCATGGTAGTCATTAGCTTCTTTGCTTTCAGCTACATGCTATGAAGCATTGTTAGCTAAAAAGTAGCACTTAGAAGATAATAAAAAGAAAACTGACAGCTTCTGTGGTCATTTTCATGGTAGTCATTAGCTTCTTTGCTTTCAGCTACATGCTATGAAGCATTGTTAGCTAAAAAGTAGCACTTAGAAGATAATAAAAAGAAAACTGACAGCTTCTGTGGTCATTTTCATGGTAGTCATTAGCTTCTTTGCTTTCAGCTACATGCTATGAAGCATTGTTAGCTAAAAAGTAGCACTTAGAAGATAATAAAAAGAAAACTGACAGCTTCTGTGGTCATTTTCATGGTAGTCATTAGCTTCTTTGCTTTCAGCTACATGCTATGAAGCATTGTTAGCTAAAAAGTAGCACTTAGAAGATAATAAAAAGAAAACTGACAGCTTCTGTGGTCATTTTCATGGTAGTCATTAGCTTCTTTGCTTTCAGCTACATGCTATGAAGCATTGTTAGCTAAAAAGTAGCACTTAGAAGATAATAAAAAGAAAACTGACAGCTTCTGTGGTCATTTTCATGGTAGTCATTAGCTTCTTTGCTTTCAGCTACATGCTATGAAGCATTGTTAGCTAAAAAGTAGCACTTAGAAGATAATAAAAAGAAAACTGACAGCTTCTGTGGTCATTTTCATGGTAGTCATTAGCTTCTTTGCTTTCAGCTACATGCTATGAAGCATTGTTAGCTAAAAAGTAGCACTTAGAAGATAATAAAAAGAAAACTGACAGCTTCTGTGGTCATTTTCATGGTAGTCATTAGCTTCTTTGCTTTCAGCTACATGCTATGAAGCATTGTTAGCTAAAAAGTAGCACTTAGAAGATAATAAAAAGAAAACTGACAGCTTCTGTGGTCATTTTCATGGTAGTCATTAGCTTCTTTGCTTTCAGCTACATGCTATGAAGCATTGTTAGCTAAAAAGTAGCACTTAGAAGATAATAAAAAGAAAACTGACAGCTTCTGTGGTCATTTTCATGGTAGTCATTAGCTTCTTTGCTTTCAGCTACATGCTATGAAGCATTGTTAGCTAAAAAGTAGCACTTAGAAGATAATAAAAAGAAAACTGACAGCTTCTGTGGTCATTTTCATGGTAGTCATTAGCTTCTTTGCTTTCAGCTACATGCTATGAAGCATTGTTAGCTAAAAAGTAGCACTTAGAAGATAATAAAAAGAAAACTGACAGCTTCTGTGGTCATTTTCATGGTAGTCATTAGCTTCTTTGCTTTCAGCTACATGCTATGAAGCATTGTTAGCTAAAAAGTAGCACTTAGAAGATAATAAAAAGAAAACTGACAGCTTCTGTGGTCATTTTCATGGTAGTCATTAGCTTCTTTGCTTTCAGCTACATGCTATGAAGCATTGTTAGCTAAAAAGTAGCACTTAGAAGATAATAAAAAGAAAACTGACAGCTTCTGTGGTCATTTTCATGGTAGTCATTAGCTTCTTTGCTTTCAGCTACATGCTATGAAGCATTGTTAGCTAAAAAGTAGCACTTAGAAGATAATAAAAAGAAAACTGACAGCTTCTGTGGTCATTTTCATGGTAGTCATTAGCTTCTTTGCTTTCAGCTACATGCTATGAAGCATTGTTAGCTAAAAAGTAGCACTTAGAAGATAATAAAAAGAAAACTGACAGCTTCTGTGGTCATTTTCATGGTAGTCATTAGCTTCTTTGCTTTCAGCTACATGCTATGAAGCATTGTTAGCTAAAAAGTAGCACTTAGAAGATAATAAAAAGAAAACTGACAGCTTCTGTGGTCATTTTCATGGTAGTCATTAGCTTCTTTGCTTTCAGCTACATGCTATGAAGCATTGTTAGCTAAAAAGTAGCACTTAGAAGATAATAAAAAGAAAACTGACAGCTTCTGTGGTCATTTTCATGGTAGTCATTAGCTTCTTTGCTTTCAGCTACATGCTATGAAGCATTGTTAGCTAAAAAGTAGCACTTAGAAGATAATAAAAAGAAAACTGACAGCTTCTGTGGTCATTTTCATGGTAGTCATTAGCTTCTTTGCTTTCAGCTACATGCTATGAAGCATTGTTAGCTAAAAAGTAGCACTTAGAAGATAATAAAAAGAAAACTGACAGCTTCTGTGGTCATTTTCATGGTAGTCATTAGCTTCTTTGCTTTCAGCTACATGCTATGAAGCATTGTTAGCTAAAAAGTAGCACTTAGAAGATAATAAAAAGAAAACTGACAGCTTCTGTGGTCATTTTCATGGTAGTCATTAGCTTCTTTGCTTTCAGCTACATGCTATGAAGCATTGTTAGCTAAAAAGTAGCACTTAGAAGATAATAAAAAGAAAACTGACAGCTTCTGTGGTCATTTTCATGGTAGTCATTAGCTTCTTTGCTTTCAGCTACATGCTATGAAGCATTGTTAGCTAAAAAGTAGCACTTAGAAGATAATAAAAAGAAAACTGACAGCTTCTGTGGTCATTTTCATGGTAGTCATTAGCTTCTTTGCTTTCAGCTACATGCTATGAAGCATTGTTAGCTAAAAAGTAGCACTTAGAAGATAATAAAAAGAAAACTGACAGCTTCTGTGGTCATTTTCATGGTAGTCATTAGCTTCTTTGCTTTCAGCTACATGCTATGAAGCATTGTTAGCTAAAAAGTAGCACTTAGAAGATAATAAAAAGAAAACTGACAGCTTCTGTGGTCATTTTCATGGTAGTCATTAGCTTCTTTGCTTTCAGCTACATGCTATGAAGCATTGTTAGCTAAAAAGTAGCACTTAGAAGATAATAAAAAGAAAACTGACAGCTTCTGTGGTCATTTTCATGGTAGTCATTAGCTTCTTTGCTTTCAGCTACATGCTATGAAGCATTGTTAGCTAAAAAGTAGCACTTAGAAGATAATAAAAAGAAAACTGACAGCTTCTGTGGTCATTTTCATGGTAGTCATTAGCTTCTTTGCTTTCAGCTACATGCTATGAAGCATTGTTAGCTAAAAAGTAGCACTTAGAAGATAATAAAAAGAAAACTGACAGCTTCTGTGGTCATTTTCATGGTAGTCATTAGCTTCTTTGCTTTCAGCTACATGCTATGAAGCATTGTTAGCTAAAAAGTAGCACTTAGAAGATAATAAAAAGAAAACTGACAGCTTCTGTGGTCATTTTCATGGTAGTCATTAGCTTCTTTGCTTTCAGCTACATGCTATGAAGCATTGTTAGCTAAAAAGTAGCACTTAGAAGATAATAAAAAGAAAACTGACAGCTTCTGTGGTCATTTTCATGGTAGTCATTAGCTTCTTTGCTTTCAGCTACATGCTATGAAGCATTGTTAGCTAAAAAGTAGCACTTAGAAGATAATAAAAAGAAAACTGACAGCTTCTGTGGTCATTTTCATGGTAGTCATTAGCTTCTTTGCTTTCAGCTACATGCTATGAAGCATTGTTAGCTAAAAAGTAGCACTTAGAAGATAATAAAAAGAAAACTGACAGCTTCTGTGGTCATTTTCATGGTAGTCATTAGCTTCTTTGCTTTCAGCTACATGCTATGAAGCATTGTTAGCTAAAAAGTAGCACTTAGAAGATAATAAAAAGAAAACTGACAGCTTCTGTGGTCATTTTCATGGTAGTCATTAGCTTCTTTGCTTTCAGCTACATGCTATGAAGCATTGTTAGCTAAAAAGTAGCACTTAGAAGATAATAAAAAGAAAACTGACAGCTTCTGTGGTCATTTTCATGGTAGTCATTAGCTTCTTTGCTTTCAGCTACATGCTATGAAGCATTGTTAGCTAAAAAGTAGCACTTAGAAGATAATAAAAAGAAAACTGACAGCTTCTGTGGTCATTTTCATGGTAGTCATTAGCTTCTTTGCTTTCAGCTACATGCTATGAAGCATTGTTAGCTAAAAAGTAGCACTTAGAAGATAATAAAAAGAAAACTGACAGCTTCTGTGGTCATTTTCATGGTAGTCATTAGCTTCTTTGCTTTCAGCTACATGCTATGAAGCATTGTTAGCTAAAAAGTAGCACTTAGAAGATAATAAAAAGAAAACTGACAGCTTCTGTGGTCATTTTCATGGTAGTCATTAGCTTCTTTGCTTTCAGCTACATGCTATGAAGCATTGTTAGCTAAAAAGTAGCACTTAGAAGATAATAAAAAGATTAAGTTCCATCAAGTTCCGTTTAGTTGTAAATGTAATTAGCTAACACATAGAAATGTAAATATGAATAGAAATATAGTTGCTAGAAAACTCTTCAAATATATTGCACATGACAATGGTTTTGGAAGGGACGCGTTGTAATATAATACATGTTATTTCAAGCTGTATTATTTCATCTTTATTTTCCAAATTAAGGTGAATTTTTGAATTGAATTAAAATGTTTAAGAGTTGTTGTATATTTTTATTTTTATTTCTGAATTAATATACAATAAAATGACATTGTATTATTTGTAAAACACATTATATGTTAATAATTTGTTAAAATGTTCATACATTACACTGAGTTGTTTTTATATAAATAAAAACGTATGAATTAATTAATTACTACATGGATTCATTTTTCCCTTCTTTCAAGGGAGTTTTGGAACCCAATTTCAAACTGGTCTTGGCCCCGCAGCTTGATGCTTGGGAATCCCTGAGCTAAGTTAAGGTCTTCAGAGGTTAGGGTGTATATCCGACAGAGTAATCAATATTAGTTACAGACAGGTGAGGTGAAATAATGATAGTGATTAAATTTGATAACACAGAATGATATGAAATGGTTTGAAATGATTTTGAACAAGACCATAAGTCCTTTAATTTATCCGTGTGTAGCAGATGTTTATTTGATGTTCCAAATCCACGCCGACATTGCATGCACCTGATTAAAGCAAAAAAGCAAAAGGGAAAAAAAAGTGTCGGAACTTTTCTTTGTTTTTCTTGAGCTCACTGCCTTTGAAACGACTGCCAATAATTACATAGGCCATCAACATCACTTGTGAGACTTAAAAGAAGCGTTTGATTCTAAGGTTGAATGTATTGTGCTTTCAACACCTTCTCAATGTATTAAAGCGGGGACCTGAGCTCAGCACGACAGAATGCTTGACTTCCAAGTCATAAAAAGTGAACCAATTGGTTTCCTGAATAAGGCTCACTTACCATTCATAACTCATTCAGAAAGCATATGAACAAAAGGTTAAACCAATGTTTTAGAAAACTATAGAGTAATATCAAAACTGCAAAAAAACAAAAACAACCAAAAAAAAAAAAATAGCCCTTTGAACAAAACAAAGAGAAAATTGACAGCTTCTGTGGTCATTTTCATGCTAGTCATTAGGTTCTTGGCTTTCAGCTACATGCTATTTAGAATTGTTCGCTAAAAGTAGCCCTTAGACATAACAAAAAGAAAACGCTTCTGTGGTCATTTTCATGGTAGTCATTAGCTTCTTTGCTTTCAGCTACATGCTATGAAGCATTGTTAGCTAAAAAGTAGCACTTAGAAGATAATAAAAAGAAAACTGACAGCTTCTGTGGTCATTTTCATGGTAGTCATTAGGTTCCTTGCTTTCAGCTACATGCTATTTCGTATTGTTAGCTAAAAGTAGCCCTTAGAACATAACAAAAAGAAAACTGACAGCTTCTGTGGTCATTTTCATGGTAGTCATTACCTTCCTCACTTTCAGCTACATGATATTTAGCATTGTCAGCTAAAAAGTAGCCCTTAGAACATAAAAAGATAACTGACAGCCTCTTTAGTCACTTTCATGGTAGTCATGATGACCTACCTCGTTTTCAGCTACATGCTCTTTAGCATTGTTGGCATCTACTTGATTAAAATGAATCACTCCATGTAATTGATACTTAATAGGTTGTGATACTCATACAGTCCTGAATAGTGAGGCCCTTTTCTGCAGTATGTCACATACTCTTAAGTTGCATTCATGCCATACATATTTACTGATAATGTAGTCATTCACTAGCCTGACTTCTGTGCAGCGTCAATGTTTGTCTCTATTCGAGTCCTGTGACTAAACGTTTGCCCTGGTGTTATGGCCACCAAAAAAGCCAAATAAAGAGAAATGTAGAGTTAATTCATAAGATCATTAATGTCAAACACATATTTGGTTCACTGCATCATTTTATGTGGTAATTGTATGAACTTCAAGCTTTGATTTATTTTTGAGGCACATACTCCCCCCTACCTCCACTCCAAATAGTACCACCTTTGCGGTTGTTGCACTTGGGTTTCAGTCTATTTGGGATTGTGGATATTTAGGTGACACAGCAGAATGGAAAGAGACACGAAAAGCAAGGGGAAATACCTTCAAATACCGCCAAATATGCACCAGGTGTTGGGAATTTTCTGCTTTGGATGTTGGACAAAAACATTTTTCACTCTTTCGAGGAAGACTTGGCGTCGTCTGAGAGGAACATCTGTGCCTTGTCCAAACACAACTCACATTATTTCGACATGTTTGACTTTTAAATATTCGATTACACCCGCAATTAGTCTTTGGAGATGAGAGTTTATGGCAAAGATGGTCAAATATGGAGCAGGGAAAGGTGAATACATTAAAATAAAATCTAGGATAACATTAGCAGGTAACCTTCAATGTGATGATCGCTTACCTGCAAAGACAATTGAATTGGGGTCTTCCCCCAAGTGCAATGATTTAAAAGCAAGATTTACACGAATAAAACATGGCTCATTGTTGTTCACTATTCAGAGCAGGGCTCGTTTTCTACCCTAGCAGCGGTTTACTTTCATCACCGAGATGATTCAAAAGTGAAAATGTAATGGAAATGGAAATTCCATTCTTATTTTATTGTTGTTGTAGTTCACATTGTACTAAGCACCCAGGACAGAGATATTTGCAGCGTATTGTCACAAATGAGTTCACTTTCTAGTTCTCTGGTTATCATAACACTTGTAGATATAAAAACATGGACGGTTGTTGCATTACATGCTTATTGAGTTGAAGTCCCATGAGAACTATGACATTTTTGTGTAATGTTAGGTGATTATTCTGTAAAGTGCTATAGAAAATACTTTTGTAAATGCCCACATACTGTAAAACAAGTACTTTGCGGAGGGGCACCATGTTGACATTGTTGTCACCAGTCAGTGTGAAGATTTTACCACCACATTTAGGGGAGTAATGAAAGTTGCTGACTCAGGAAAATGAAAAGTGCGCCCATTTAAATTTCTCATGGTATTACGAAACACATTTGCCAGGGAGCAAAAAGGTAAAAGGACACAGCATCAAAGCGCGCCCTGACCAAAATTAACAACAAACAATGCGGCTGCGGCGGAATGCTCGAGAAAAATTGACACCTCGTCTCCTCCAAGCACGCTCCTTTAATTACAACCGAGTTGGCAGCCAGTTCAAAACTATACGATACAATTAAGAATTGTAAGAAAAAAAAAGTTTGAACATCGCTAGTCAATCGGGTGGCTCGTGCTTGTGTTACTTTGGCTGCTAAATGCTGTCTTAGTTGACAGTTCAACAGCTGTATTGTCAACACACTCATCAGATACGGTCCAAAGCTGATCCTTTTTTTCTCTGCCCCGACCGGTCTTGGAAGCTGACTGTGCTGCATGTGATTTTGTTGAGAGATAAACTACTTTGGATGTTTTCGAAACACATACTAATCCCTGAAAACTCCTTTCAACATGAATCCATCCATGCATGATCTGAACCGCTCATCCTCATGAGGGTCGCGGGAGTGCTGGAACCTGTCCCATGCTGACTTCGGGCAGTAGACCGTGTACACCCAGAACTGTTTGCCAGCCAATCGTGGGGCACGCAAACGAGCATTCACACTCACAATCACACCTTAGGACAATTTAGAGAGTCCAGTGCATGCTTTTTGGGGGGGAATGTGGGAGTACCCAGAGAAAACCCACACAGGAACAGGGAGAACACATGAACTCCACACAGGAATCCTGGAGCCCAGAATCGAACCCACAACCTCTGCACTCTGAGGCGAACATGCTAACCAGTCAACCACCGTGCCGCCTTCAACATTAATGTTTGTACATATTTATTAAAGGCGCTGTAAGTTATGAAACATCCCGTAAAGGAAAAGTGGAGAGTCCCAAAGCACAAGAATGGAACGTGTGAAGGATTTCCCAGTCTTGTTTTTGGTGAGCATCGTGGAGAGGAAGGGTCTTCGAGCATGTCAGATGGCGGCAGCATATCGTTTACAAGCCCCCCTCACATGTTCGCCCTCTACTTAAAGGCAGCTCTGCATTACAAGCCTATTAAAAGCTACTTTTAATTATGCCTTCTGAGCTCTCTTGGGATAAACGTCCTTCTTATGGCATGTGTGCACTTAGGAGTGGCATCGTTTTTGTTTGGGGTTTTTTTTTCCTTCCAGTGGTCCAATTAAAGGCCATGTTGACAGATTAAGGCTACTTCTGGTGTTGTGCTCCAATAACACATTTAGGGAAGATGATGGGCATTGAGTGGAGAGGGGAAGGTGGGGGTCTGGTGTGGGGAGGGCTGGAGAGGAACAGTGGCTGAACCCTGAGGGATTCATGCGTTTACATTACCTGGGTTGTGATCTATCACCAACCTTGTCAAATTTCATTACACCTCTCTCTCTACTTCTGGTGTTGTGCTCCAATAACACATTTAGGGAAGATGATGGGCATTGAGTGGAGAGGGGAAGGTGGGGGTCTGGTGTGGGGAGGGCTGGAGAGGAACAGTGGCTGAACCCTGAGGGATTCATGCGTTTACATTACCTGGGTTGTGATCTATCACCAACCTTGTCAAATTTCATTACACCTCTCTCACACACACACACACACACACACACACACACACACACACACACACACACACACACAGA
>NW_017805135.1:3105681-3108125 GCF_001891065.2 Hippocampus comes
ATATATATATATATATATATATATATATATATAGATATATATCTATATATATATATATATATAGAATGTAGGCCGAGCCACTCTTTTCGAGTGGATGATAGTTGCTGCCAATGTGTACAGTGCAGTGGCTGTTAGCATCTCGCTCGTCCGTTTGACTTGACGGAACATGTTGCTCTTGGGTAAAGCCGCCCTGCACATCTTGATGATGTTCAGTGATGACATTTACGTGGATGTTTACTACTCAGAATGGCAAGCAATGCATCCGTCCATGTTTCCATCCCACTCATCCTAATTTGGGTCACAGGTGAGCTGGAGCTGATCCCAAGTGAGGGAAGCAAGGTAAACCCTGGAATTGTGGCCAGTCACTTGTAGGGCACACACACACACACACACACACACACACACACACACACACACACACACACACACACACACACACACACAATTTTCACCTTCAACGATATCCTTAGACCACTTTTGGGTAAACTATATTTTCAATATAGTGTTAATGCTGAATTTAATTTCGTCTTTTCTTAACTTATTTTTGCACTTGTACACACAGTTCATGCAGAGTTAATGAATAATTTTACCTTCATATTCATTTGAGTAGTAGCTTGAACTTTCCAAAAAGTCGACCATCAATTACTGTTGATGACTGAATCATACAGATCAGCTACACAGTGTTTATGCTGAATTGGCAAGATATCTGCTCCCCACTTTTGCATACACCGTGTGTAAAAGTGTGAGTCATTTCATGTCATCTTTTTATACATATGGTCAGTGGTGAGAAGAGAACTAGTGTACTACTTTAGATGCCACTTTACAATGAGGATATCATAAAGAGTTTATACATTGTTAATACAAAGGTTAATCATTTCTTTTTGCTCAGTCTTAATAATCTGCTAGAAATTGTTAAATAACAGTGCAAATGACCTCAGGCTTGCCAGATAGTGGACCCACATTCATGCGGTTATGTAGTGATAAAAAAGTGACACTTCTTTCACTTTAAAATATGCCCACGTTTGCTATTTTGAAATGGTCAAAGCTTAAGGCAACCACGGAATAAGACACAGAATAGTTAACGATAGTGTGTGGTGTCGTTTGATTTTGCCAAATCGTGAGCCAGCGCTTACGATTTATAACTGGTTCATACTGACAAAAGGTGAATAATGTCTAGCGGAATGTTTTCATCCAATTGTAAAGACCATTGCAGCGCATAACAAAAGATAATTCATACAGTGTACTTCAGCATCAAGTAAACACAATTTTAGAGGCAGAATAGAAAACCCCAGTGGGTGGTTGTAACTTGAACTGTAGAGTCGTGAGCTGGCATTTCTCGTTGATAACTGATACAAGTCAACAAAAGGTTTAAAATGTCATGAGTAAGGGATTAAAAAGTTTAAAATTCTTTAAGTTACAGATGCTAGTGCCAGATTTTGTTTTTGTACTACTGTATTTTTTTTTTGTTTGTTTTTGCAGGTTTCAAATCAATATTGCTTCAAACATTCCTTTAACAATAAAGGTTTTATGTTGGGTTCAGTATGAACCTGAAAGGGATTGATTGATTTCCACAATTTCTTGTGAGAAAAAAAAAATTGTGTAACTCTGACTTTTCACTGTATTTTGCAAGTGTAAGTGTACGCGGGGCATCATCAGTCTGAATGCTGACTGCAAGGTCCTGACAGAAGGCTCCCATCCACATTCAAGGCTTCATTGTAACCAATCAATATTCATTTAGTCATCCCGCCTATTGACTCCCGACTGAAATAATATTACAGGTCATTTGTCACGTCACTGAGCAAGGACAATTAGATCCTTTATCCTACCCCCAAAAAGTGGATATTGAGTAAGTCTGGAAAACACCCAAGTGTAAATAAGTATTTTCTTCATAAAACACTATAGGCAGGGAGAGGAAAAATCAATAGCTGCTTCCTGTGATCCATCTCAAGCAAATCAATCATTGTGTGTGCAGCGGGGCAAGCAGCAGGAGGAGGAGGAGACTGGCGGCGGTGGCGGCGGCGGTCCGCAATCTTTGGCCGATACCCCCTCATTTTGGAGCCACTTCTCATAATGGGGTCATCATTTCATCACTTAGCGCATCGCAGCAGTCTGCCATTCAGCCCCATGAGGGTGGGCGGCGCCATCAGATGAACACCATACATCTTCATCCAGGTCAAGTCAAGGAAAAGCAGATCAGAAAATCAACATTTTTCATTGCAATTCAGCCACCCCCACCACCCATTTACATTCACATAGAAGATAAAATGACTTCCTCTTTATGCATCTGGTCAAAAAAAAAAAAAAAAAAAAGCAAAAGCAAAAGCAAAAAAAAAAAACCCCAACCAAATAGTTAGTAGTAAAAGTGACTGTACACGTCAGGTAAAAGTATATATATATATATATATATATAATTATAATATAATTATAATAAAATGTATAATTCG
>NW_017805135.1:3108208-3111483 GCF_001891065.2 Hippocampus comes
ATATATAATTATAATACATTTATTATAATTATATATTTAATGATATATATAAATATATATATATTTTTTTTTTTCAAAAATGCCAACATTGAATAAGATACAGCCACTGAAACTAAATCCCCTATATATACTATCACTATGACAAAATTATACGTATTATATTGTGCAGAGTACTTTTTCAATCGTAATCACTCCAAGCACCATACAAAGTTTTTAATTATTACATAAATTCATTTGTGATTATATGTGGTTTAATGCATGTGTTTTCTCAAGAGGTTGTATTTGTTGATGAGCTGTGTGAAATACTGTGACAGGCCTGTAATGGTCCACCTGCCTTATGTTGCCCATCCTTGGTCTTAAACATTTGTTTAATCATCAAAAAACACCCCTTATCCCGCTAGTATTTTAATGGCACAATAATAACAATAACAATAATGATGATAATAATGATAATCATCATCATCATCATCATCATAAATAAGTAAGGCAAAAATCAGTCACATCAATTTGGGTTATTTTGGATCCCCCAAAGCGTTATTTTGGATTGTGGGAAGGGAGGTGGGGTCGTTTCAGGGGGACTTGAGGGGAACTGTTTTGAATTTCAATTGACTTCCAAGTGGCAAAAAGCCCTCAGCTAATACATCAAAGAAAAATTGGTGTCAACTAATCGGTTTAGGACAAAATCCCATGAATACTTGAAGCATTTTGGTGCACCACTTAAAAAAAAAATCCACATTCCTAATAGCCTCTGAATGCAATTAAAAAGAAAAGTTTTCAATGGTGGACTAAGTATAATGAAACAAATACATGTACTGTAATTAAGCACATCAGCTATCAAATGGCTTCGAATACAAAAATTCATACTCACCTGTGTGTGCAGTTGGCACGATTCTCAACTGTGTGATGAATGCAATTAGCATTTGTGCTTTCAAATATAAGAATAAATAAAGGGTTCCATTCCGGTGAGTCTTGTTGTTGTGTCAGCATCATGCTGCTGTCCCGCGCTGTCATCTGTTCATTAGACGCTCGACTCGCTTTTGTTTCGCCCTCCCCTCCTCCGCTTTTCCCTTCTTTTTGGAAAGGCTGCCTCCACTCCTCTCCGCTCCAACGTCATCACTCTTTTTTCACCCTTTTTGCGCTGCAGGTTTTTTTTTTTAACCACGTGATTATCAGTCGCGCGCGCACACGCTCTTTAGCAGCGCCTACAGCGATCCCTTTCGGTTTAACGGGGACTTGAACCAGACAGCAAAGAGGCAATCCACACGCGCAGAGAAAATACACTGCTTTGAATAATAATAATATATGACAGTACGACATAAAAGATCATGCCGTTTTTTTTTGTTTGTTTTTTTCTTACACCATTTGTATGTGCTAAAAATATATATATGAATAATGCACAAGTACAAAATACAATCATAATTACTATCACAAATATATTAAGATGTACATAATAATACACTATTTCTTTGTAATAAATTATGAATGTGTGGCCAATCTAACACGAAATAAATCAGCTAAAAAGAAATGGAAACGTGAATATATTAATAAATCAAGACATAATTCAGGTGCAATAATCATGGCAATATAACATAAACCAAAAATTAAATATAGAAATACTTTGCACACTATTTTCAAACTAACAGACTGACCAAGAAAAAAATTCAATATATGGGGGGAAAAAAAAGGGGGAAAATGGACCCTAACGAGTGTGCGCAATCTTTTTTTTAATGCGATGCACAGCTCTCAAATTCCGTGGCACGCTTCGGCAGTTACTGCCAGACACTCACACTCATAGTCACAGACACACATTTTTTACTTTCACTCGCGTACAGATAAAGCTACCGCGCACCAATTAACAGGATGCTGAAGTAAAAAAAAAAGGCACCTGAATGGATGAAAACGCCTTCATTGCAGATTCTCACTTTGCTGCTTTTCTACGCGCAAAAAAAAAACGCACGGAAAATACAAAAATGAACGAGAGAAGAAGGAGCACTGGTTGTAAAAATGAAGTCAATAAGAAAAACAATAAATCCTGGTTTGTGCTTCTATCTTGAAAGCAGCGAATGGAGCGTGCAGGAAAAAAAACATACAGGGAGGGGAAACAAAAAGTTGACAAGACTGGCGTGATGTCGCCATCCGAAATGAGCCCGTGCATTGTTCCACTTGGGGAGGGAGCGTGTGAAGACCAATAAATATATATATAAGTGAGAGAAATGAAAGAATGTTCGTTAACGCGAGAGATGCGGGGGAGAGAGAAGAGTGAGAGAGAGAGAAAGAGAGAGAGGGAGCGCGCTTTGAGCGAGCGCTCCCTCCACTTTCCAGAGACAACACCCCTCCAGAGTAGGAGGGAGGAGGAGGACGGGGAGGAGGAGCGTGCCGTGCAGCGAAGTAGGCTCCTCAATTTCCAACTTAGCATCTTGGCATACGCGACTAGATTTTCCCATGCAGGGCAGGCGAAGCCCCCTTAAAAAGTCTGCTTGACGGCCGAAAGCAAAATAGCCACCCGGGCACCAAAACAGAGGCGCTGCAAGAACTTCCACCCCCAAAAAGAAAGGGGAAAAAAGAAGAAAACAACTGGAGAAAGAGAGAAAGGAAAGATTTTTGGGGGGGAGGAGGAGGAGGAGGCAGCAGGTCTCCACATACGGCTGTCTCTATGCACCCGTGAGCGGCTGAGGAGGGGAAAAATAAGCAAGGGGGAAAAAAGCTCAAAAGTGGAGGGGAAACTGTGTTAAACTTGCCACAGCTATGGCTTACCCTCAGGGCTACTTGTACCAGCCGTCCGCCTCCCTGGCCCTCTACTCGTGCCCGGCAGCCTACGGCACCAGCGTCATCTCGGGACCCAGGACGGAGGAGCTCGGACGCTCGTCGTCCGGCTCCGCTTTCGCACCCTACGCGGGATCAACCACCGCCTCCACTGCGGCCGCCGCCGCCGCTGCAGCCGCAGCCGCCTTTAGCGGCGCCTCACCCGGCTACAACTCGCACCACTTGCCGTACGGCGCCGACGCGGCGGCGGCTGCGGCAGCCACTTTCACCTCGTACGTGGTGAGTAGACAATTCTAGTAAAAGCTTTCAAAAAATGCTTTAATCGATTAGAAAGGAAGGAAAACTTCTCAAGTGGAAGTCTTTTTTTATAGTTGATTCACTGATTTGTGATGGGAGAAAACGGGGGCATGCAATAATTAGCATCATTATCCTGCATTTTGTCTTCAAAATGTTATTCGCCCGGGTAAAATGTTTAGCTTTTTTTTTTTTTTTTTTTTTTTTTTTTTTTTTTT
>NW_017805135.1:3111699-3115822 GCF_001891065.2 Hippocampus comes
AACACCCAGGTCACCTTACACATGGCTTGTTCACTAATATTCATGCGTTTGCAATCTAATATTAGAATATTTTTAATGTTGAATATTTTTTACAATTTTATTTTGCTAATGGTTTGGTATGATTTTTTTTTTTTTTTTATGTTTTGCATTTTTTGAGCGCTCACTCAGCAAGTGGGCCTGCTTACCACAAGGGCGGACACGCCATTTAGTTATTAAAAACATAGTTCCATATTTGATTGATTTTAAATGTAAAAAAAAAACCCGGCATAACAATATTTTTTTGGTGATGAAAATTAGCGACATGAGACTACATGAATATTTTTCATGGTGACAAACAGAGCTCCCCCTACGACCACTCGACTGGCATGGCCGGCTCCATCGGGTACCACCCGTACGCAGCGCCTCTGGGCTCGTACCCGTACGGCGACCCGGCCTACCGCAAGAACGCCACGCGCGACGCCACCGCCACCCTCAAGGCCTGGCTCAACGAGCACCGCAAGAACCCGTACCCAACCAAAGGCGAGAAGATCATGCTGGCCATCATCACGAAGATGACCCTGACCCAGGTCTCCACCTGGTTCGCCAACGCCCGCAGGAGGCTCAAGAAGGAGAACAAGATGACGTGGACGCCGCGCAACCGCAGCGAGGATGAGGAGGAGGACGAGAATATCGACCTGGAGAAGAACGACGACGACGACGTGACTCCTAATAATAATAATAATAATAACTTCAAACCCACCGGAGACAAGACTCAAGAATCCTCGGATACGGAAGCAGGTCGGTGGTGCAGCATGCGGAGAATGAAAGGGGGTTGGAAAAAAAAACATCAATTTTTCATCGCGGTCGTTTCTACTCAGGGTGCAAAATTGATTGCTGGTTAATGGCGGTGTATTATTTATAATGGGACAATCGCTTTAAATAATAATCACCTTGAACTGCCCTCGTTTGACTTGCCAGTGGATGAAACTGCTGCTCATGCAAAGTGTTGAGCACGCCATTTATCTCAAAATGCATAAATACAAGTGTGGATTGCCCTCCTGAAAATAAAAAAAATGTTTCTTCTTTTGTGACACTATAAAGTTATTTTTATAATAATTTAGGTTGATGAATTAAAACAATTTCTCGTGCATCTAAAGACGTTGTTTTCCTGCCCGCAGATGCCAAAGCGCTGCACCCAGTGGACGTGGGTTGCGATCGCTTCAAGGAGGACCCCTTGCACCCCAAGGACGCGGACCCCCTCCTGAGCGACTCCGAGTCCAAAGAACAGGAGGACTCGCAGGAACGGACTACGGACTTGTTGTTGGATTCTTCTTCTTCAGCCTGCGGCGGTAAGCCGACCACGTCATCCCCACGCTCGGTGGGGGCCCGTTCGTCGGACCTGAGCCACGCGCCCACCTCCGTTATCCACTCGCCCCCTTCAGCCCCCAAGCCTAAACTGTGGTCCCTTGCGGAAATCGCCACCTCATCGGATCGCTGCAGAAGCAGCGGGGACACGCAGCAAGTCCAGCGGAGCGAGCAGCAGTCTTGCCCGGTCGTCATGGGCCCCGCGTCGGGCTCCCCTTCCCGGTCCTCCCCCGGCGTTCTCTCGCGGCCCCTCTATTACGCGTCGCCCTTCTACCCCGGCTATACGAACTACCACGGGGCCACTTTCGGACACCTTCACGGCTCCGGCCCCAGCAGCACCCCCTCCTCCACGGCGCACTTCAATGGATTAAACCAGACTGTGTTAAGTAGAGCCGAAGCTTTGGTGAGGGAGAGCCACAGAGTGAGGGGCCAAACGCAGGTAGAGCTTTGTAAAGACCCCCCTAACGAAATGAAGAAAGGTATGTCGAACATTTAACAGCTCCGACATTAAAAAAAGGACTTCTTTTTAATTTATTTGAAAAAAAAAACCAACAAAAACAATCCAACATCTGAGCATTATATTCGCCCTCATTGAAGAAAAAAAAATGTTTAGTTTCTCAACGAGTGTAAACGAGAATGGTCTTAAGGCTGCAGCCGGTTATTTGTATTAAACATGTATATTTAATGTAGCTCTTTTGTATTTAAGAAAATGGACGACACGCTATCTTTGAAGTAAATTATGGAGAGAGAAACAACTATATAAATATATTTGTGCAGCGGTTATTTTGTGGGTGGAAATGTGTTTGTATAAAACAATAACAACAACAACAACAAAAAGAGAGGGGGCAGTGTGAAACTTGGCGTCCGCCTCGAATTCTATGACACTCGAGGGGGGTATAAAAAAAAAGCCACCAGTTACAGATAAAAATAACATTGAAAGACTGCAGTTTGAGCAGCGAAGATTTTTTTTTAAATCACACCAGAAGTATCTAATCCATTCTTATTAAAAGTTTCCGATAATAATAAGGCGTTTAAAGCCAATTACCTGGCTTGTTTTATGCGGTGCAATCAGGTGGCGGATCGAAGTAATGAGCTCGATTTTATGCCGAATTTAGACCTCATTTCAATTGCAAAGGGTGCGTGCCTGCTTAAAAAAAGAGAAAGAGAGAGAGAGAGAGAGAGAGAGAGAGAGAGAGAGAGAGAGAGAGAGAGAGAGAGAGAGAGAGAGAGAGACGAGACCGTGCATTCACAGCATAGTGGCCCCATTAATTCAAGGCGAAGGGACACACTCGCTATTTTTAATGTCTGTTTGGACACACACACACACACACCCACACACACACACACCCACACACACACACACACACACACACACACACACACACACACACGCGCGCGCGCGCGCGCACGCGAGTGGAAGGAAAAGTCGGTGGGTGGGTGCTTGTTTGTCATGCATGTCGTGGAAACTCTTCCAACTTCCGCAGGTAGGTGTCACACTTGCTCCTGATTTCACAACAGGAGGCCCCAAAGGTTCTGGTTCTGTTGGTGCTGCTTCTGCTACGTTATCGGGGTCACACATAGTGCTGTATAATAATAATAATAATAATAATAATAATAATAATAATAATAATAATAATAATAATAATAAAAATAATTCAGACAACTTTGACGGGAGATTTTAAAGTGCGCTATACAGTAGTACAATAATAAGCAGTTAATAGCCTTATATGACAACTCCGAGAAGATACTTACATTACATTAGAATCTTAAAATGACTAATTGAAGGGAATACAATTGCAAACTATAAAAAATATTTGTAACAAAATAAAAATACATATATTTGATTTAGAAATGCATACTTTTATTTTTCGTCATTCGTTTTTGATTTTTTTTTTAGAAATGTGCAGGCAATGATTGGTACTCTTGTGGTGCATCACCCCCCCCCAAAAAAAAAGAAAAAAAAGAAAAAGAAAAACACTTAAACACGTCACATTTTTGGAAGTCTCACAATATTTTGGCCTGATGTACAGCATAAAACTGACATGGTTTAAGATAAGATAAGATAAGATAACCTTTATTTGTCCCACACTGGGGAAATTTTGAGAGAAATAACAACTCTGCAAATCTCTCTCTATATATATGGTAACCTTTAAAACTACAGTAAAAAAAATAGCATCTAATTTTGAATTTCGTTTCTGGCAGTAAAAGTATGCAGGCCAAAAAGCCTCAACTGCCACGCCTCCAGAACAAACGCACCCGTTAATAAATTCGTTTTGTCAGTAAATATTTAAAGGACACAACCATTAATATCATCATTATCAAAAAAATATTTTCTTGAAATTCTCCCCCCGGGCCTTTCACGTGTCACAGGTTGGCACGCACACACACGAACACATCAACGCGTAATGATGTGTGTATTCTTCTGCCGATTCCCAGGGGGGGGTTCAACTGCTCTACGTCATGTGTTCTAATTCATCATCGTCATTATTATTGTTATGTATATAATTACCGTTGTTTTATTTTACGGATAATAACTTCTGCATTTGTTTCTTTTTTATTATTATTATTATTTTTGCAGTGGCAAATAATGTTCCGCTGGGGGTTATCTCCACGCCCTCCGTGAGGTGTGAATAAATCACATGATGAGAGGGGTGGAGGGAGACAGCCTGACGTTTACGTGTCAAATGGGTTTGCGTTCATTTGTGTGTTTAGATTAGAAGACTCCAAAAGTGTCAAAGAGGGGATTCGCCCCCCACCCCCCGTCCCCTCCACGCCCCCC
>NW_017805135.1:3125166-3147195 GCF_001891065.2 Hippocampus comes
CCCCCCAAATACGCATTATTATAATTATTATCATTCAGTTCAAATTATCTATCCCTTTGCTCGGTTTGTGTAGATTTTGTGCTGCGTACATTTTCTTACTTAATATGAAATCATTCCTTAAAAACCAACTCAAACATATAATCTAATTTGAAGAATACGAAAATCAAGCTTATATAGTCATTTTCAAATTAAAGTGAAGGTTAAAAACAGCTGGAATGTTAGTATATGGATTGACATTCATAATGAAGAAGAGGGAAAATCCAAAGTCTCATGGTGCCCTCATCTTTCATCTTTTATTAGCTGCTGTTATTATCTTTGCCGTGCACACGATGTACTCTATGACTAAAACACCAAATATTACCTCGGAAATGACATTAACATGCCCTGAATACCAACGATATTAGAAATTCTCATATTTCACAATAGATCACTATTTGATTGTCAATAAGCCTTTATATACGCAGCAAAAGGATTGGCAAGTCAAAATTGTAACTTACATGACATGACTTAAAATAATAAAAAAAAATAATACAAATAATACTCATTTTAATACCATTCATAATCACAGTACTGTAGTTATGGTGGCTTTTACGCTTAGCCCGTCCGTCTGCTTCGAACTGGGTTGAAATGGTGCCTGCGCCCTGCAGTTTGCATGTGCTTGCGTGGCTTTTCTCCACAAATATGCACAGTAGCTTCATTGAAGCCGTTCAATTTCCCATATAGGTGTGAATGGTTGTCTGTCTGTGCGCCGTGTGATTGATGGCCGACCAGTCCCAGGTGTACCCCGCTTCCCTCACCAAAATGTCAACTCACCTGTGACCTTAATAAGGACAAATGGCGTAGAAAATGGATGGCTTTTTTTTTCCCAATTCATCACTTTCATTGCCTTTTTTTTCCATAATTAAATCACATGGCCTTAATGTGAGGCCATTTAGGTTTGAACTGAAATCACGAAACGTGCTTCCTTGCCCTTTAATAGAACCGTGAAACTTGTTGATGGAACAAAAGACAAAAGAACAGCCAAATGCGAGCATGCACACCGGGGTGAAACGCGGGCGAAATGACACAACGGATTACTCATTGACACAAGTGTTGCCAAATGAGGATTAAAATAGTGTCGAAATGGTTGCCTTTCCGAGTGGAAAGCCTTCAGGTTTGATTTTCAAGAGTTCAATTGTTCCTCTTTCATTTCTGGAGCTGTACCAAGAGAAGGAGAAGGTGAATTAAGGACTCAGAATTGCAGTGTTTTGGGGCATTGGCTTTGTGAGGGGTAAAAGGTGAAGGCAAAAGGCCAATAGCAGCACATATCCACACAGACAAAAAAAAAATATTCACACCCGTGCACAGCTATTGACAATTTAGAGTCTGCAATGAACTCGCAAGGATGCAAACTCCAAACAGGAAAGCTGACGCTGACAATTGGACCCCCCCCCAACTTCTGAAATGTGAGGTTGATGTTCCCAGCACTACTTCGCTGGCTTCCTTTTGATAGCCTTTGCGTTTTCTTTATTAGTCATGCTAAAACCAAACAGTTAAAAAAAAAGGCAACATTTTGTAAGTGCTCCAAATGAGAACCCGAGCCAGATTTTGGGCACCACTAATTTAAAACAACTCCACTGCTAATATCAATAACTTTGCCTCTGTTATACACGCACACACTTAAACTGGTGGGGAGAAAAAAATAAACATGTCAAGGTAAAGTGTGGCCATGTTAAGTATGGGTTCTAAAAGCCTCTCGGACATACTGTAAAGCCACCTCAGATAAGGTAGCGGCAAGGGAGAGAGTGATTTAGCACTTTTTATGTTTTTGCCGTTTTCTCTCGCGCTCGCTGACTCGCTTCACCGACTGTTTTTCTTATTTCTGCCGAGAGAGCTCCTCTGGGGAGAGATTACACGTGTAATTTTCTCCAGCGAGATGTTTAAGTGACCTCCCCCTACATAAATAAAACATTTGTATGAGGAGCAAGAGGGAGACGAAGGGGGGAAAAATATTAAGTGAGAGTGATGAACTATGAAGTCCTTTAGGAGGCCAAAGGGTCGATTGAGGTGGCAAAACCTGACAGATTCTGTTGCAGTGCCGCTCTTTAGCAATGCGGATTATTGGCTTCGCTCGTAAATTACGCACAATAGTCTGCATACATCATCATCGTCCCCTGACCCGCTTACTCTTTATGAGGATGTGTTCAGTGGCCACGTTAGCGCCCGCGCCGAGGGTCTCTGCCCTGCCCTGAAAGAGGACGAGCAGCAGCAGCAGGAGAAGGAGGAAGAGGCCAATGCCAAAAGCCGCAGGTATACACACGAGTGGTCAACCTCTGATTTCTTTGCATTGGAATCATTGTTGTTCGTTGCCATTTGACTTCTCTTTGTCATCATTTTTTCTTCAAAATGAATGAAGAGTATAGTGATTAACTTTATACGTGACCCAATTTCATATTGTGATGAAATGTAACATTGCTATAACGCTTAAGATGGGCTATTGAAACTAGTGTCAATGTTGAACTAGTTACTATCCTTTTAGCAAAATAAAGGGTGCAGCAACACACATAGACAGACAATATAACAATGTTTTTATTAACTGCAAAAACAGATGAATATTATGCAGATAGCTGAGTCACGAACTATTCACTAATTATTATGAATGGTTACATTTTACTACCTGGAGGCCAAAGCACACCAGAAGGAGCACAGTCATTTTCAAGCAAATAATGATACACAAATATATATATATTTTTTGTAATTTAGCTTAATTATGTTATTTTTATGTGTTTCTCAAAGTTTCTCAAATCCACATGGTGTTGCCTTTTTGTTTTTTGCGTCCTTCGCTCTATTGTACTGAGTGGTCAGGACAGAGATGTTCACAAAACTTTCGTTGCCACTGCTACTCGATGGGGCAGTTCGTGCCATTTCCTGTCATATACACTTGTGGCGTTAAGCTCACTGAAACAAAGTCTCACTCGATTTCTTGCTTGGTGTCATTTTTGAAAATGTGTATGTCCACTTTAGCCACATTGTATAGAGGAGCCAGGACAGAGATGCAACACAAATGAATTGGGGCCTTCAACTCCAGTTTAGGGATGACATCAGCGCAACTAAATTGGATGTTAATTGCTTTCCTGTTTGAATTTGTTGTTTTTTTTTTTTTTCCAGAAAAAGTCCAACATTTTTTGTGTGAATGTGGATTTTGACCCAACAAAAATCACACACACATTTATTTTTTAATGGACCATGCACTTGCGAGAAGGAATAAGAAGAAAAATATCGTTTTGATTTGTTTGGGTTCTCAGCACAAAAGGTGTTATTACAAACACAATTTGTGAGGAAAACATTAACGAGGCCATTCAAACGAGACCCCTAAAGATGACAATATTAATGCCGCTGATGGAGATTGATGAAGTGTTTTCTTTCGGCCCCCTTCAGAGGGGGTCCGGTGAGGGAGAGATGTTTATTTACATTTGCCCTTTTCAAATGATCCCTTTCTTCTCAACATCTGCTCGACATTAGCACACAGATATGAGTCCTAATGACCGCTGTAATAAAGCCTGACACACGCACAAACACACACAGACGTATGGTACCGTAACAGTGTTACGGTACCATAGCACACAGTTCACATGAGACATTGCGTGCTTCTGTACCTTCCACAGCCAGGTTGTACACGACAGTGGACTTTCTCTCATCTCACATTCTCTCACCCCAAGTTATCAGGATGATAACTTGGGGTATAGCAGCAACTTCATGAAAAAAATCGTTTTGTTTGTTGGCAATTGGATGTTCAGGCATGCGCCCATCCTGCGCAACACTGCGAGACCAGCACCAAGTCATTGTGTTTTTAAATCAAATGACCCACATGCAGGGAAATGTAGACTTGAATGGGGGTTTGTCATAGGTGATGTTGCATAGCTTCTTCTTGTGACTGGTTCCAAGTCAATCCTTACATCATTCAGAAGCTCGAAAACATTGCTGAAGACATGCCTTGTCATGCAAATTTTTGGTTCTGGCATTTCAATAATGTTCACATGAACGGAAAAAAAAAAAATCGGTTCACTCCAGCCTCTCATTTTCCCTGCGCCTCTTCGTCATGGTTACGCGCAGTAGAGCAATTTACACATTTACATTGCACTGCACCAGATGTAATTGTGAGTGTACAATTAATACCTATGCAGAGTGGTGAACTTCTTTTTACACTTGCCAGTTCATGTAGGAAAACGACATTCTTACAATTATTTTTATTTGATTTTTTTACACTTGCATAGTGGTCGGAATGCTAAAAATCACCTGTATGGTTAAAAAGGCTTCACGATGGCAACAGTTGACTCTGGGAAGGATGATTACAATTATATTATGTCCTGTGGGAATAGATGTTAAAAAAAAAAAAAAAAAGATGAAAAATGGATCATAGTGATTCCACTGTTAAACACAGCCAAATTGAAATGAGATATATTAATGCATATGCCTTTCATGTTCGTGCCCCAGATGATTACAAAAGAAAATTGAAGTGGTGGCTCAACCGTCTTCAAAAAACAGTGGCTCCAAGCCAGTGGGAGTGTGTTGGCTTGCTGCACCCTGATTAACAGTGTGCTTTACAGCCAATAGGTAATCTCATCAGAGGGAGGCTTGAAACAGATAAAGACCACCCCTTACTCGCAATTCCCCCACTCTACCTTACCACCGTTCCCCGATGAGTCCTCCCATCCAACACACCGAGGATACTGGAAGGAGGCTCAAGACGGATGGGGCCCGAGTCATATACTGACCTCCTTTTTCAATAAAAGGAGACTTTTCTGGTCTGATGGCTGATTTGTTGGTCGTGCATGGAAAGGCCATCTGGATGGGAGGATTCAATCGTTGCCGTAGGTGAGCATCACCTGCCAGTTCAACTCCTCCTTGTGAAAATGCGCTCGATCTTTGGGTGAGAGGTGGGTTAAATCACAGGACACACACTGTACAAACAAGCAACCATTCACAGTCACATTCACGTGTCCACTATGGACAATTACGGTCTTCGCTGAACCTAACATGCATGATTTTGGAATGTAGGAGGAAGCCAACAGGTAAAAGCAGAAGTCAAAAACCTCAAAAAGTCAAAGTGGAGTCAACCAATCCTCATCATCATGTGCTGGCTCATGAATATTCATCAAATCTTTTTTTTTACATTTTTGCTTTTTCTTTGGCTTTGTGTGAACAGAATGTTCTACATAATTATTATACAGTTAGTCACTTCTTTCATACTTTTATGACGGTAAGAGATGTCAACAATAACATTTTTGTCACACCAAAAAGCCTTCAACACATTACAACAAATAATTAATCATAATCAATACTGAAATACATCTCTTAAAATATGTCAATTGTTTAAAACGAAATACAATGACTATCATAGAAAGAACAACACAAAACCAAGACAGGTGGACAGAGTTTCGGTAGGTGCTGCTATTTTGGTTATTGCAATCTGACACGTGGTGGTATTAGTAAACTTGACCATCCTACTGAGTGTCATCACTTTTTTCAAGGGGGGGGGGGGGATTTCAAGTCGCAATGCACCCGGTGATTAAGTGAGGCCCGGCATGTATTACATCAGAAGCCTCTAATAATTAAATTGGGCTCCAAATGACCACTATTGACTGTGGCTCAAGCCAAACATGAGCTTATTTGCAGTCAGAGCAGTTCATTCTGCACTCCAAAGGCTTTCTACTTGGGCCTCTTTTGTGGTACGCTGAGGAAGAATCCACAATAAATCGGTGAAAGAGATTCAACTCGAGTAAAAACCTCCTCTCTTTGTTATTTGTGTGCGTGTGTGTGTGTGTGTGTGTGTGTGTGTGTGTGTGTGTGTGTGTGGTTCACAGTGAACGCACTTTTAAGTACAGAAAGGTGTGATTTATGGGCTTGTCACGGGAAGCATTGTCGAAGAAAGCAATCAAAAAGCACTTACTCGGCTCCTCTGAAGTGACTGCTTTCTTGCTGGCTAATTTGTGTAACTCCCATGGAGAGGCTGGCAAAGGGTTTGATGAGGCATAAAATGATGATTAATGAATTTATTGGCTCGCCGCTCATCAAGCGCTTGTAGTATATACACTTCTCCGCTCTTTCTTGGGCTTGCTAATATGGACAGCAAGGCCACAAAGGGCCAGACGTAAGATAATGTCACCCCGCTCGTCCTCCCTTACGGCTGTTAACCTGATTGATCCGATGGGCATGAGAATGTGGGCAAAGAACAGCACAAAGGGCAGTTTGATGTGACTGTAAGACTGGGAATGTCAGTAAAGTACTCCTAACCCTCTTTCAAAACACTTTTTTTTTTTGTGTGTGTGGTAAACAGATCCATGCTGCTTCCTCCACTAAAACAACCATCCATGGCTTATATCTACACCACTGCTAATTTTAGCTGCTCACCTTCGCCATTTAGCCAAGAGATTGAGTAAACAGTGGATCATTGACTTGATAGATTCATGTCCTGAGAATTCTCAACTCGACTTGCATATCCAATTGTCCTCATTTAAACTGACTGAACTGCTGTGAATTTACCCAGAATCCACCAAAAAAAACAACAAAAAAACCCCACCAACAACAAAGAATTTGATCCAAGTTTTAAATAAAGAGAACGAGCACTGTTTTAAAAAAAAAAACATAATTCAAGAGAATTTAAAAAAAATAAATTGGTGTTGCACTGTATTTCACAAGCATTGCGCAAATCAATTGAAAAATCTGAAGAAAAAAAATAATAATTCGAGTGCATGCACATACTTTTTCATGGCACTGTATTAATGTCACAGTAGTTATGTTCTTTCAACATTCACATGCAAATATAATACAAAAAAAGTAATGATCTACATATAACATAAATACATCCCAAGCTGCATGAGACGACAGATCTTTATGATGTAATTTAAAGGGCACGACAAGTGCAACACAATATCACTTGTTCTAATGAGTCAACCACAAACTGGAAAAAAACAAACATGCTCCGTTGTACATTATGTTCACAAAAATGGCTGATAGGGTGGGCTGTGTGTGTGTGTGTGTGTGTGTGTGTGTGTGATAGAGAGAGAGAGAGAGAGAGAGAGAGAGAGAGAGAGAGAGAGAGAGAGAGAGAGAAAGTCTCAGTCACGATGGTGTGAAAAGCACTCCTGCATGAATAAAGTTTTCTGAATCTGTTTAAATAAGCCCATCCTGCCCCCCAGAAGTATTGGCATCCTGTTTCCGCCCGATGACACCGTCTCACCTTCTCTCTACTCAAATATGCTTGATTGAGTCCTCGCTTGTTCGCCACTGCAGCTCAACTCAAGAACGCATTGTTGCAACAACACACACACACACAGACCTCCGTTCACCCCCTCACCACCACATGCACACAAATACCCCCCTCCCCATCATCATCTCCCTTAGAGATCAAATCCCTTTCTTCATTCATTAGGAAGCTCCCTTAAATACATCAAAGAGCTTCTCGGCTGGCACAATAAACCAATAAAAGCAATTATAAACCCATATCTTCCAGGCACTCTTCATCTCTGGGGTGTTCACATTAGATAATGAAAGAGTTTGATGACTTGAGGTTTTTTTTGTTTTTTTTTCCTGAGAAAGCAGCCTATCCTCGGATGTATGCATGCAGCCATAATTTCAAAATAACATGGCCGTATATCATAAACTGTGAATTTCTGAGTCAAAATTAGAAGCCATAAGGAGCCTGCAATGCTTAGGTACTCAACTGCAGAAATACCAAGCATCTATGAGCGAGTATCTGTGGATTTGGGGTCAGAAATGCATTTTTATAGTCATATTTTAGGAACGCGTGAAATCGATTGTACCAAAAGTTGTGAGGTTGAATCAAAATTTTGTGGAAGGATATATCTAAAAAAAATCCCCCCAAATTTGGCAATCCTGACCTGCATCATGATGACATTACAAACGCGACTTCAGCTCACAAAGCATCAAAAGGATTATCTCCGCAAGTGTTTATAGTGTGATTCCTCTTCACAAAAAAAAAAAAAAATGATGAAGAGGGACCCAACAGAATCAGATGTGATATTCTATTACAATTTAGTTAAACATCACAAGTATTTATTTCAACCGAAACTTGTAAAAGGATACTTCAAATAAATAAAAATAAAATGACATGACATGTGATGTCACGTAAAACTTTGGCAAGTTTTACGTTTTGATTTTGTCTCTTAGTGAGAGACAAAATAATTAATATTGAAATCCTGAAAAAAAAGGCTTTCATTCAATCTAACAAGAAAAAAATGCCTTGAAAAAAAATTATATATATATATATATTGTATGTAAATTTTTTTTGGTGTGTGATTCCACCGCAAAAGAATTAAACATGACAATAACCATAGAGGAGGAAATTAAAAACTATGAATATAGTAATGGGCCTGGCTGCTCGCTAATATGAGCGACAAGTAAAGATCAATTTCATACACCAAGTATCTCTCCTTTCTTTGCTTCTTCTTTTTATTTTATTTTTTGTGGATCATTTGATATGTTTTTGAAAAAGCTGCTTGTACTCTTTCAAGGATTGATGTACTCCGTAGCCACAGCTTCAAAATCCTGAAATAACATGGCCATATATCATAAGCCCTGACTGGGAGTCAAAATTAGAAGCTATAGGAATGGCGCGGTGCTTCAAGTGTTCCCTGTTAGCGGCTGTGTTGGCTCTGATAAGCTCACAGGGGGTGGAAATGATTGTAAAAATAGAATAGAAAAGTGGAATGATCGAGCATATGGCTGTGACGATCATCTACAGGGTACAAACGGTTCCATGATGAAATTATGCAATGAAGATGTTTATCAGCCATGTCATCTTCACGTCAATTTCTACATAGGTTAAATAACTCAAGGATAATTTTGTGTGTGTGTGTGTGTGTGTTCCTTTTTTTTCAAAAACATTGACATGGCGGTCAGCAGGTTTACGGGAGTGTTTCACCGGTAAGTTATAATCACACTGTTGTCAGTGAAAATCCTGAAATTTGAACAATTTCTTTTTTGACGACTTGATCGATTAGGTGGTGGGTAGACCTATACAAAAAGATGATGCTAGGCAATTAGTTTTTTAAGATCAGATAAGATAAGAAAACATTTATTTGTCTCACAATGCAGAAATTCCCATGATATCATTCTTATCGTTCTTTGACTAAAAATGAACCAAAATGTGACAACCCTTTTCAACCCTCCAATCAAAAATTCCAATGACACCCGTATTACCTTTGTATATCTTGCGCATTGATTGTATCCTATCTCACGATAATTTAGCAGGACGCAAGGCAAAATGTAAATGAATGTGTTTGCCTCCAAGAGGGACAGCGGGGGCATTCAGTTATGCAAAGTCAGAGAGGACCAGGTCAGTATTTGAAGAAAGTAATTTATTTTGGGGTACACTTGTATAGGCTAAACAGCGACGGTCATGGGAAACTTCCACGCTAAAACGGTAACTGTTCATAATTCATCGTTCTTATCACTATTGCAGAGCAGTTGGAAGCCGAACATGTTTCCACACGGCACGCGATTCAAGTTTGGGCTTGCTGCACAGCCGTAAGACAATAACAATGTGTCTTTCTTTACGCTTTATTTATGAAGAGATTGATTGAGATTGAATGGTTCGTTTAGTTTAAGGATTTTTGAACAGTTTTTTTTTTTTGTTTTTTGCCACCACGGGTATGCACTTGCTTCATGACTGCAAGACTCTGCCGATGTGTATTTTATTTGTCATTTGTTCTTTCTAATTAAAGGGATAATAATATGAGCCAGTAGGTTTGAAGTTTGAGCGAAACATAACAAAGAAGGGCTGTAGAAGCACTCAAGCTGTGAAATATCGTCATTTTTACTAGATACAACGTTTGAAGCCCATACAAATTAATTTTGTTGATTAAAATATATCATTTTTTGAGACGCAGCACAAATAAACTAATTGAATCCTAATAGTGCTTCACTTTTTTTGTGGTTTGCTGCTACTACTATTACAGTGACAGACTGTTACTTTGAATATGCCGTTGCAACAATTTCTTTGGATTTTGAAATGATTTGCTCCGAAAGAGAACAAACGGTTTTAGATGTAAGCATCAATTCAAGTTGGCCCCCTCCCGCATGCTTGTAAAATCATGACAATGTGTATTTTGTACTCACTTCGCTGTCCCCGAGGACGAGCATAACAACTCTTTGGAGTCCTTGACCGGTTTGACAGACTCTAAAATGTGCCGACTTCATTAGCGGGTCAACCACTTGGGTGCTTGCACTGTCATTAGTAAATACAGGAATATTGACACACGCATATAAAAACCTTATGCACATTATGTCATCGACTTAAACCGTTTTATCTACAAGACGGCGTGGCCATGAGCCGATGCGGGGTCACCCAACCAATTACAAGTGTTCAACCCCGAGCAAGTCAATACCGAGTAAAACACTGATTCATTATCAAAATTGCAGAAGTAAAAAAAAAAAAAAGCAAAGTAAGAGGGAAGTTAAAAAAAAAAAAAAAAGATTTATGGATTGGCATAATATGCGTACAGTTAGACAGTCCCGATTTGTGTGCATAATTGCTTTAATGTGGGCTATTAGGCCTAAGTGGGTATGATTTTACCGTCTGCCCTACATTCAGGAACATTCACGCTGTGATCAATACTTATGATTTGTTAGTCAGTGGCCATCGATAGTGTGGCGTGGTCGTTTAAGCATTTGACCTTGTCTCGTTCTTGAGGATATTATCCAAAGGGCACACTGTTGCTGGAGGACAAAGAATGCGCGCGCACACACACACACACACACACACACACACACACACACACACACACACACACACACACACACACACACAAACTTGGTGTCTCCCGATAATGTTAAATGTCTAAGATGACTCAGCGGTCAATCGAATTAGTGTTAAGGTAAAAACAACTTTAACAACAGTGTATGTTCTGAACTCCTGTTTCCACGCCGGTTTAGTAATCCATCAATCCATTCATCCATTCCTTTTTTTCATATCGCTTACCCTCAAGGGTAAAATGGATCCTATTCCAGCAGACTTTGGGAGAGAGCGGATAAGCTAATCGCGGGGCATATATGTAGACAAAATAAACACCTGTGGGCAATTTCGAGTCTTCAATTCTTCAGGCAGCAGTTCAAACACTACATATACCACCGGCACTTCAACATTTTCACCGAGCAATCAAGCCTGGGCCACTTGCAGAAAGCTAATGCTAATTGGTGCGCCCAAAATAACTAAACGCAGCTCTGCTTACCTTTTGGCTTTGACATTCGTGCTGGGGCATCATACCCATGTGTGATGTGAATGTTTCTGCATTTCAATGTTTCAGAGAGTGAAATTGTTTCAAAGCAGCTCGGGAATTTTGACCAGCGAAGCTGATGACACGGGTTGAAAAAGTAGGTGTAAGAAGCGATTATGTAAATTAGGAGAAACATTCATCAGAATAGGAATTGGTTGTTTAATTTCATACTTGATACGTGGACACACTGCGAATGGATTTGGTTTTTTATGTGGTTTTTTTGGTGAATAAAACACTGTCAACAATGCTCTTCACCTCGTGTCAAAGTGACACAATCATAACAGATTCAACACTAAGCTTGAGTGACGTAAACAAAATACCTCTCTGCTGTAACACAAAGTCAAGAGACGTTATCATGCGCTGTAATCTTGAGAAAAGTTTTGTGTTTTGGCAACAGACAAGCATGACACGTGATCTCTGCCCTCCCGAATCAAAGAGCAATGACGTTTCAAATGAGAAGAGGGGTCTGTTTTTGATTCGTGTGTGGTGTCATGTTTTTTGGGTTTTTTTTACAGGCGGCGATCGTCACGCTGACTGGATTACCCCCAAATACAAGCAAAAGAAAAAAGTGGAGTATCAAACATTACAATAAATATTGGATCTTCTAATCATGCTGAAACGTTTCGGGTTTTGCATCAAAGTTGCAATTGTAATATGTTATGCTATCATTGATACTCTCATTGTAATGTTGCATGATGGTAGGGAACCCAAAAAGCAGCGAGGCAGGAGAAGCAGGGTAGACTGAACAAAATGTATTCACAAAAACACTGGAAAAACTAAATCGAAAGCACCCACAAAGTCTTGATCAGATCAAATTCAAAGTAACAACAAAACATCAGGAACTAAAACAACACCACGAGAAACAAAAGATGACTTCAACACAGGCAAACCAACATCACAATAACAAAACAATCCGACCTGGACTGACAGAACCCAGGGGAACTAAATACAGGCAAACTGACGAGACAACAAGGAACACCTGGACAAGACTCAAAGGGTTGCGGGAGCTGATTGGTTGACGCAAGGGACCCGGATGACAGCATGTGAACAAAACCAAACGAGGAAGACATGCACATGAGGAAACAAAACCAAAATGTAATCAAAACAAAAACAGAATCATGACAATCATGAATGTGCAATGAATATATTTTTCATCTGTCGGCAAAAGGGATGGCATGAGTAATGCATTTTGAAATTATTCATCATTTTGAAAGTGGCTGAAAAAAAAAAAATTATATATATATATATATATATATATATATATATATAGAGAGAGAGAGAGAGAGAGAGAGAGAGAGAGAGAGAGAGAGAGAGAGAGAGAGAGAGAGAGATGTGTTGTTTTAAAAGTTTTTCCAAAACATTTGATTTTGAGCAATTTCTCCAGGTTTGGAAACGACTTTCAAATAAGGCATTGATGAGACAAATGTGCCTATAAACTGGTAAGACTGCCAAAAGAAGTTCACACACACACACACACACACACACACACACACACACACACACACACACACACACACACACACACCCTGGACTGGTCGCCAGCCAATCGCAGGGCACATCGACCAAAAGACAGTTTCGGGTCATTAACGAAATTAACATGCATGTTTTCGGAATGCGGGAAGAAGCCGACATACCTGGAGAAAGCCACGACTCTGCGACACTGACTTTTGTATGTTCTTTTAATAGTGAGTGGATGCTGCATCTCTCTTCTGCATGCATTCCTTTGGCGCGGTATTCTCTCTACTTCAACCGCAATGCCGAGCAAAACACAACACAGGAAACCATCACGTGTGACCGACCACATTCCAACACTCTTAAAACTGCTAGGTCAAAAACCACCCAATTGGGGTCAAAATTGGACCGACCCACTAACTTGGATCAATTTGACATAGCTTCTTGGGTTGTTCTTTTTTTTTTTTTTTGCGCAAAACAACCCAAAAGTTGAAACAAATAGACCCCAAATTAGTGGATTGGTTCAAATTTTAACCCAGCAGTTTGGAGTGTGGTAAGTACGTAGTGTGCCACAGCATCCACTTGGATGTAAGCTCATTTGTTAAAAATGACTCCAGCTCATTTGGTATTTCCAGTAAATAAAGAGAGGGGGAAAAAAAAAACAAAACGTTAAACTCCTCTACTATCATCAGAGGTTTCCCGATAAAAGTTAGACGGTTGTGAATGTCAATTTTCTCGTTTTGCTTGATCCAACACAAACCGCACAAAGGAAAGCCTCCCAACTCTTCAGACCCCCCCACCCCCCGCCACTCTCACACAGTGAACAAAGCAGCGGTGTGCCAAGGATTACACTGTAAAATATGCATGTCCCGATGAAATATGCATACAGCCGTGTGTCATCAATGACACGCCTTCTACAAAGGCTAGACCACATAGGCAGGGAACGCTTGTTTCTGTTTCGACTCCCGTGACATTAATGGCTGTAGACATATGAAACGGCTCATCGGTGGGAGTGATTAAGCCTGGCACGGCTGCATTTGTTTTCTACACTCAAGCATTTGTTTGCTTTATTACAGTTAACTCCAAGAATGGGGATAATAGAGCATGCAGCAAACGGGAGGGCTCAGTACCCCAAGCGGCATTGTTTTAGTGTGAAATGCCCCAAATATCTGCGGCAAATAAGAGTGTTTGCCTATGGATGTGAGCCTAATCGACTCAGTCATGGTGGTTTGACGAGGGAATGTTTTCAAGTTTTAACAGGGTCGGTTCCAGCGTTCCACCAGTGATCGAACGGCAGAGAGGCCACTTCTCAGTCACTGAAGGGAAAGAAGGGTATGTGGGTATGTTGACAAAATGCGGAAGCTCTAAAGTCACGATGGACTTCAGCTAAACCTTCCAAAAAAAACATTATGACTCTGTATTTGAATGAGGTCATAGAGTTTGTAAATGTCACAAACAACATACAGTATATGGCAACTATCCAGTCAGTGGCTAGCTAACAATTAGCATGACAAGCTCATGTGAAGTCAGTGGGAATGGAAAGTAAAATATTACTGTCATCAATCTGTGCAAAACATTCTTTAACAGACGCAGAGCATTTAATTCCAGGTGGCTAATACTGGAAGTATACTAGCGACCTAGCCAAGTATCTTTCTTGGTACTTCATGGTAGCTATCGGTATGTATTTTCTTTCAATCACCTTTTCAGAATTACTGCTGCAGAACTATATTTGACACAAGGGGTTCAGATATTCCTAATTCCGATTTTTTTTTTCCTGAACATACAGTAACCCCGGTTTATCAGCATGAAATCTCACCTATGGAGATTTTGGAAACAAAAAGCAGTCTGTTGTTTTGTCTCAAAGTTTGAAACGTCAATTTCCGTAATTATGACTGCAGTACTGTGTTCGTGTAAGTAAGTGATCAAATATGCTACGTTGCGATTTAGCATACACATTTGAGTCACATTATCGACTTAAACCGGGGACCCGTACATTGAAAACATTGCACCAAGACACTCCAATCATGAAACTATCCTTTAATTCAATGGGATTGTGTTTGGGAAAAGACAACAAACATCTGTTGCAGCAGTGTTAACTTTGAGTCGGGTCTTCACAGGCTATTTCCTCCACAAGTGGTGTTATGCCCCATGGTGTAGTCCCAGAATCACCAGGGAGGCCTTTATGCAACCACCCAACTCCATCTGTGTCCTCTGGAACTTGAATCATGACAGGAGGTTATAAATACAGATGTAATTTTCCCCCTTCAAAGGAGACCATTAAAAAAAATGAATAAAAGCAAAGTAAGAAAACAGAGTGACCGCAGCATTTACACAGAGCTGCCACAACAGAGGCCAACGGTGGCCACGCTTACACTTACAACTCTTTTGGCATTAAGGCTTTGAAAAGGCAGTTGAGACTCTCCAAATGCGCGGGCATACACGTCTTTGAAACATTTAAGCATGTCCACATGTATTCATGAGAAGTGCAATAATAAATGGCAACCAGCGCAAGGGGCAGAAAACAAACCCACAGATAGACATAATCCATTACGTCCCATTCTTGTTTATTGACTATACCCGTAAAAAAAAAAAGAAAAAGGAGTGTGTATATCTTATAAGCCATTTTGTGAATTTATTTTTTAGCCGCAGACAATGATGACATGTCCCCTTTAAACAGCCCCCTTCTGCTGCATGTATGACTCAATGATAATTACAGTATTGAGCGTTTTAAAGAGGGCCATAATTACGATAATCTAAGCTTTCATTCTCGGGGAGTTTATGTCCTCCTCCACCTTTCTTTCCTTCTCTCCATCTTTCTTCCCCACTGACAGCTGCGTTTCCCGGGACGTAATTTTTCTCTCTCTCCCTCCCTTCAGACTATAATCTATTGCCATCCTCCCGGTGCTTACATGTAGCTACACGGTGAGTCAGTGCTGTAATTCCATCATTAGCTGGATGATGTGAGTGCTGTCTTTAAAGTGCCAGCTTTGGCGTGACCCCCGCAGGGGCCAGATTGTGGCTTTGACTGATGCCAGTCTATACCCGCCACGCGTCATCTCGGCAATAATGTAATAATAAGCTTTGGGTCCGGCTCTGTTAGGACCTGCCCGGCCTTAAAGGGGGGTCCTGCGGCTATTGATGTGTATGGCAACACATTTTATTGCTTTGGGAAAAAGACAGAGGCGCAGTTTGAAGTTTTCCAAGCTTCAAATTAGCAAATGATGTTGGCACATTTTTAAAGCGAAGCGTTTAAGGCAGATTACATTTATGAACTCATCATGTGCTACGTTGAACCATATGATGCCAAGTCACAGTGGACTGGAACCTCTCAACTTCAAAACCAGCCTTTCGTTTGTTCGCATTTGAAGTAAAAATGTTTTATGAAATCAAATTAACAAGGTCTACAATCAAACCATCATGAAAACATTGACTTACTGCCTGAGTAATGTTTTTCACGCATTTTTTTAACATTCTCAGCAGTCTTACAAGCACCACATCAAATAAAACGAAAACACAATAAATTACGCTTAGCGATATGACACATGTAGAGCCCGCTTCATTTGAAAAAAAAACAAAAAAAAAAAAAAACTAAATTACATTTTGAGTTTCCCAAAGGGGTGAAAATAAATTCACCACTACATATAGTAAGGCATAAAATTAAAATAAAGTAAAATTTTCTCCCTTGGCAACAAAACCGAAGCATAGCGGATGCGAAAAGACGGGGAGTGATAAAGTCAAGTCATCCTCCTGGTGTTGAACTTTCTGAACTGCGATACATGTCTAAAAATAAGTCAGCTTCATAAGCCACATATTATGTATACACAAAGTACAAATGACCTGTAAGACCTTATTTGACATCTCAACAGGATGAACAGTTTATTTCTCATTTCCTTTTGTTTTATTTTACTGTGGCTAACCTCTGTTTACACTTGTGTGCATGACAGTTGGGAATGTTGAAATGTAATGTTCAGAAAAAAAAAAAAAACGCCTGGAGTGTTAATTATGTTATTATGTCGGTGACAGTTTAAGCCTGAAACAAATTAATTAATTACATTTTTCACAACGGGGAGCGGGGGGACAAATAAAAAAACAATGTACTGAGTTCTGCTTTATCTATTGCCAGTTGAACCCGGGGTTGACTGAATGTTTTCGACATTCAGTAATGGATGGTTGGAATACGCGCAGTGCAGCTGACCACACAGGTGCCTGCAATGGGGAATCCGCCCCAGGGACTCAGGTGGACTAGCTGGGAGAGGACCCCTCTCAGGGGGCCTGCGTTGTGTTTGTTGCATCGGCATCGCCTCAAGTGCTCAGGTGAGCTTCGGTGATCAATCACTTGATTCCTCAGCGTCAGGCGAGCTTCTCCCATCAGTCTGTCAGTCAGTGAGTCGGTTGAAGGGAGAGCCTCGGGTGAGGAGGCTAAGAGATCAAGGCGAGTTCCCGCATGTACAACAACAACACTGATCCTTTGCACAGGTGGAGATTTGTCATGCGTTGCTTGAAGCTCAGTTGGGATTGAAAGACACGGACACACCATTGCCTTGATTGTTCTCATAGTGTGTAATGACCATGTCGAACAGGGATGCCCAAACTTTTTCCACTGAGGGCCACGTACAGGAAAATGGAGGACGAGAAGAGCCCCTCCATCTTGGCCTTTTGAAGCATGCTAAAACCTATCCGATATGCTGGAGGCCAGCGTAGGCGAAGCAGTTAAATCTATTGGAAGGGGAAAGAAACAGTTTCCATCTGAGGTTGGTGTTTTAATTTTCACTTGGTTTGAAGTCACATGTGCAAAAAGTCTTCCTCCGCACCAAAAGTCATCATTGAAACCTTCACTATCAGAGGTGCACATTCCGTTGGTCTTGACAAAAGGTCCGTCAGTCGTCACTGACGAACGCCTCTTTTGCTGACGATTGACGAAAAACAGACAAAACGTTGACGGGGGTGGGCTTTCATCAATGTAATCGTCACTAACCGAGTCAAGTACCGACGGACCTCTCAGTCCATCATTGAAAAATGCCCATTTTGCTGACTAAGATGCGAGTGGATGTGTGTAAAAGCTCTTTTGGCAGGCACTATATTATGTAAAAATTAAAGCCATGCAAAGACAGTCTATTCTTCTTTGAATACAATTTAATGACTGACTAAAGCACTTGTTTGGGCCAAAATGTATCATATAATGGACCACATAGCTGATTCACATGCTGAAAGTCCATTGTATTGAAAATGTTATCGCAACATACAGATCAGGATAATGTGTTTGCGGTCAGTCTGGTGAAGCAGCATGTGGTCCATCTCACTGTTTTCTCTAATGGTAAAAAGCTGTGATCATTTTCCCCATGATCACAGCTGCAAACTATCGGGGCCTTATTTTCATGCACAGCGCAAGTCTAGCGCAAAGTGCAGTCGAATTGTGGGCATGGGTGGCCTTTTCTTTTATTTGGACAGGCGCGGGTAGAAGGGGGCATTTGCGCCGTTGTGACAGGTGACTTGTTTGCCATCCAATGGAAGTGGTCCCCTCATTACCTTCAGCGAGAGGTGCGCTGTCCACACGGCATGAGTATGTAGGATATCGGCACTTGCAACTTACATTTAAAGGTACTACAAGAAGAGCTCAACTTGCCGATGATAAAGTTGGCCGCCGTGGGATGAGCACTCGGAGGCCGCTTTCAACCCACTCTCATCTGTCTAAGTGTGACAATACCAGCAGCAACTCTCTGCTTTGATCAAATCCACCAAAATCCACCATCTGCGCCACAACTTAGACCTGCTTTTAGCTGGGATAAATTGTTAACTGCTTTCTGTCACCAAATAATCAGGTGCTCTGATGGAGTGTAATAAAAAATAAAATTTAAAAAAAAATGCCCTCCGTCTGCCAGAACGCCCAAGGAGGTGCAACACGGTGCCAAACACGTTAAACTAGACTTGCCCCGGCACAAAAGTAAACATGCGGCAGTTTGTAGGCCGAGCGCATCTGCACCTGGCTACACTGAATAATTAAAGTATTTGATTTTCGGTTTGATGTATTAAACTAACACTTATCTTTTTGTTTAAGTATACTTTAGGAAAACATAATACAATTACATTGATTCACCACATTTTAATCATGCGCAACCAATGTTTCAATTAAGTCAAACCGAAAGGATCTTCCTTTTCTTCAGTGTACCAAAATAGGGCCCTTGGTGTTTATTAAAATCATTTTTGAAGAAACTTTATGCAATTATTTTTTTGTTTTTGTTGTCAGGAAGTGCTACTGTTGTCTTAAGGGATCATGTTGGCAAAATATAACAACAATGATAAACTCCATTTCCTCATATCACCATTTTCAGTGAAGTTCTGTTCCCTTCGCACATCACTCCACATTTTCTTTGCTTTTGAAGTGCAATTTCTCCAGGAAAAAAAAAACAAGATGTCAAAAGTGACTCAACAGGTCTTGGAAAAAATAAACTGTGGGGCTTTTATTGTAACTTGCTTGAAAAGTGAGGTTGCACATCATTAAATATGAATCACGACGAGGAAAGATCAAGCCAAGAAAAGAACAATTAGAGCAAAATCAATTCTTTTCTCCCCTCCCTTTCTTGTACCGTTGTTGCTTTATTTTAGCAGCATAATGACGACTGGTGCAAGAACACACGTAAAGCTGCAGATTCTTGGAAGAAGAAGACAGACAAACCCCCATCTGGCTCATAGCTATGTCTGGATTGCCTTCTGCGCCCCAGATAGGAGTCAACATGTTTAGCGACATCAAAAGAAAAAACCTGATACCTTAAGTATAAGAAGATTAACACTTGCGGTGATCTCGAGCTTAGGCTTCCACCAGTACTTTTCAACACGACTGCGCCAGAAGGGACAATTACTGACGAATTGGCACCGGCGTCGTTTCATAGTTATTTAACAAAATATGGCACACTGTATAAGCTCTCGTCTTTAAGACTTTCCTTTTAAGTCTGGCCCCCCCTATCGCTAACTGGCTAACAGATTGGGGTGGTGGGGGGGTCTGGAAGAGTGGGGGAGGGGGGCGACGTGAGTCGACAGCAAGGAAATCTATGGGAACGCTGGGAGAAAGCAGGTGAAAGAAAAAGAGAAACAAAAGGCGAGTGAGAGATAAAGAAGGAGAATGCTATCGCTCTGTGGTGATGTTTCACAACTTGGGGCCTGTGTGTCATATCTCAGGGTGGATACTTGTGGTGTGTCTAAGCTCGCTGGTATGCCCTGTGGCTGTTTCCCCCCACCTCGATGTGGACGCCGCGTGACAATGCGAAGAATGTGACATTGTGAAAAAAAAGTCTTGCTGACAAGCTGACAGCTACCAAAATATGCACAATCTATCGCTCAGCCAAAAGCAAACAACAACTGAGAGCACTAAGCGTGTCATTTAAAAGACATACGAGCAACCAAAGACTTTTCTCCATCTTTCTGATTCTGTGGATATCATCACACATTTTCTCTTTTCTATTTGTCTTAAGTGGTATCTTGACAAATAACTTATGTCTGCCTCACAGAGGTGCAAGGTTTGATTCCGGGCCCCGGCCTTCCTGCACGGCGTTTTTTTCCATGTTCTCCCTATGCCTACTGAGTTTTACTTCAGGTACTCCGGTTTCCTCCTACATTCCAAAAACATGCATGGTAGGTTAAATGATGAATCAAAAGTGTCCTGAGGTGTTATTGTGAGTGTAAAAAACAAAACAACAAAAATAAACAGTGAAGCGGTGTTTAGTCATTTCAACAAGTAACAAATAACACCATCGAAGTACAAGCAAAACTCACTTTGTTAATTTATCCATCAGATCGAGGTCGTTAATTTTGTAGGTAGGTAGGTAAGTAAGTAACTAGGTAGCTGTAGGTAGTTAGAGAGGTGGATGATTAAGGTCAGTAACTAGTTCAGTACAGAGAGTGCAGTTTTTCTTTGATGGCAAAAGATGACACAACAGTATCGTAATGCTATTTTGAGTTAGCGACATGTCAGGTAGATTTTTCCGCTGCTCAACGCACAACTGAAACAGATGTCGCCACGAGTTCTCGGTTAATTCTCAGCTCCAGCGCTGCACGCACGCCACGGGGCTTCTCTGGGGTTTTAGAAGGCACTGGAGTCTTTACACATATATTATCGCTTGCTATTAATCCAAAGTACATGCCGCATGCTTGTACCTACAACAGTTTTGTACAGGCCAACCTAATCCGACTGTCAGCAAGCCAGGTAGAGGAAGCCGCCCCAGGGGAAGTCGGGGACAAAGATGTCTCCTTCCCTGTGGGAAACCCTGAAGCAATCCTTGCTTTCTAGCTCCACAAATATGACATACTTTATCAACAAAAATTTGGTAGTTTACTTTTATAATCACGAACAGATGGATGATAGTACTGTCGATGAATCGGTAGATGGTAAAAGGATGGCTGCCGGTAGTTGGCTGATGGAAGGATGGTAAATAAATGACTGCCACAGTCACGAGATTCTTGAATAGCCCCATAATAATGTTTCCTGTAATTTTCCACGCGTCCGAGCATTCCTACAAACTCCCTGAGCCTTGTGCCACCTTCCTCGGTACAGCAACAAAAACATGGTAGTTTACTTTTATAATCATGAACAGATGGATGATAGTACTGTCGATGAATCGGTAGATGGTAAAAGGATGGCTGCCGGTAGTTGGCTGATGGAAGGATGGTAAATAAATGACTGCCAAAGTCACGAGATTCTTGAATAGCCCGATAATAATGTTTCCTGTAATTTTCCATGCGTCTGAGCATTCCTACAAACTCCCTGAGCCTTGCACCACCTTCCTCGGTACATCAGACACGCACATAGCGGCCAAACCAAGATCACACCTGTCAAAAACCTGAGATCATGAGCTGCATGATGAAAGTATGTTACAAACAGAGATGGGCCTGATGTCCTTGGGACGGAGCGATCCATCCGTCAGTCCCGGATGGACACCCATATCTGGGATGGAGTACGAGAATTTTTTTTTAAAAGGACAGACTAAGCAAGGACGGAAGTGGGTTTTCGTCCGTTCATTTACTCGGCCTTAACCGGGTTAAGGATGTGGTGTCGGGAGGCAAAAGAAGTCCAGAGTGGAGCCCAAAAAACTGTATTTTCTTAACAGCACATTCTTTTTCATCTCAACAGTATTTTTTATGGCAACACTGACACCTAGTCTAGAGTCAGGGAACATAACAACGTACCGGCGGTGCTACGCGAATGTATGGAGCCAAGTAAGTGCTGTCTCGTCTGTTGGGTATTAATTGCCACCACCCCGCGTCTCTCTCCCATGGTGTCATGATTTTCTTTATTGGAGGGGGGGGGGGG
>NW_017805135.1:3147547-3170036 GCF_001891065.2 Hippocampus comes
CAAATGACAGCGGCCTTAAAAGTACGTTCGAGACAACTGGATTAAAGTTATGGCTGAATATTCTGAGATCGCCATAGTAGCACTGTTGCTATTTCCGACATGCTATCTGTGTGAGGCGGGGCTTTTCTGCAGCAATGGCGACTAAAACAAAATTACGAAGTAGACTTGACGTAAAACACACACTTGAGGTGTCATTGTCTCCTATTACCCCGAGATGGGACCGTCTGGTTGCAGAAAATCAAGCTCGGGGCTGTGGTGAGTCGTCATTTTCATGCACTTTGAATTTGCATTGTGTCGTATTTTGAAGGCATTAAACATTACCATAGCGATCAGAGTGTTGCGGCCAGATTAGACGCTCCTTGTGTTTATTATTATATTTCGAAAACACCACAGTTTTCATGCAGCTCATAACATATTATTTTGTTGTATTATTTCCGCCACACCTTAAATGCCGGTCCCTGAAAATATTGTCTGACATAAACCGGTCCGTGGGGCAAAAAAGGTTGGGGACCCCTGATCTAATAAACAAAAAAAATTCTGAATTCTGAAACACGAGTATGAGCCTAATTTCAGAGGCTCATAAACTACGCCCATGTTTGGACATGTCACCCGCAGTGCCTCGCTAGAGGTGATCGTGAGCTTCAATATATGCTTCATAAGATGGTAGAACAACAGAGTTTGCACCCTCGCTCGCGCTGCTGAAACTGGAAGGGAGGTGGGAAATGTGTGTTGTCCTGTTTGTAGATTAAACTGTGATGGAAATGAAGAAATGACTGTAAAAAATGTCACATTTCTGCGTCGCTGTGAAAGAGTGCCAGCAGTGTGCAGCTTCATTTCGCCCAAATATGAATTTCACTTTTGGCCCACGCCCAAGCCGAGATTCATCGCCAAAAAGTTCAACTACTGGGCCAATATGCTTTTCAGGGGCTTTGCTTCCTAAATATAAATTCATCAGTTCTAATCGACATGAACAAAAGTCAAAGCGCTCAAGTCAGTTACGTTTTATAAGAAAGCTGGGAGTGATCAGATGCAGAAGCGCGAGACACGGCAGAGATAACAGGTGACAAGACATGAGGCACCACTCGCCTGTTGGATCAAGAGGCCGCCATGGGACAGCGTGACAAACGTCGGCTCCTGACACGTCTTCCGGGTGGGGGAGATGAAGAGGAGGAGGAGGAGGAGGAGCCGGAAAAAAAGAGTGATTTGGCGTTGTTTGGAAGGGGGAAAAAAAAATCCCTCCAGTGGTTCGTAGAGAAGCTTTTGATGGATGGATGACGTCGACGTGACCCGAAAGGCGTTTGATCATCTCTGCATCGCTTCTATTCTGTCACCGAGAGTCATGCAAAAATCACTTAATATTACAGAAGATTTCAGTGTTATTAGAGGGAAAATAAGCTCACTGCTGTCGTTGCATTATACATCAATAGTGAGTGACAAAAACAATTTGGTAACTAAACTGACAAGCTCGAGAACAAAGGGAAAGTGTGACAAGTTTCACAAGGGGGTCGGACAAAAGATGTGGCATATGCCCGTATGTGTCAGGCAGAGAGACAATTCCTGGGTGGATCCGAGACAGGGTAAAAGAGGGATTCTATTATTAATCGCGTCCACTCTCCAAGCTAAATAAGGTCCTACAAAATGCTACATTTTCACGGCAGTGAAAAAATGTAGCAAATTATCCAGACGGCTCATAAAGTCAGCAAGCAGCGACGCCCACACAAATTGAAAACAAACACAGGGCTCGAGTGTGTCAGACTAGATTTTAGTCTTTGTTTCCTTCTCCTTCTTTGTTTTTATAATGTCTTTGCTCACTTTGCTCTTCGTTATTATTCGGAGCCAAATTAACAACCAGTTCGCACTATGAAAGTTGGTAGGTACATCAATCATGGGCAGGCCTACGAAAAAGTCTCAAGAAGTAATATCCGGAAAAAAAAAATCACAGCAATTCTGCCATTTTGGTTTGGAAGCAGCCATTTTAGGGTTATTTTTGCTATTTCCAGGTGTGCTTCATCGGCAATTGTGGCCATGAGATTTTCCCTCGCCACCAAAGCCAGTTTCAATAAATTGCATATGCATGTCTATAATGAGTAGTCCCACAAAAGAGTCTCACGAAGAAACGCCTGAAAAGACAGAGGAAGTAAAGCAGTTATTTCGTTCTTTTAAAGACTCATCCAAAACAAATGTTACCAAATTTGACCCATGTATACTAGGCAGACGCGTGTGGGCAAAGCACGGCGGTAAATTTTGGTGACTTGCCGTAAAACACAAAACCCGACTAAGTCCAATGCTCCCGAAGAGCATGATGAAATATGGCAGGCATGTCGAATATGAATAGACTCATCTAAAATGTCAAGAGGACATGCCTGAAAAAATATGGCAAGCCTGTTATTTGAACCAGGCATTTTTCAGATCATTTTGGTTATTTCCAGGAGTACTTTAAAGTTGACCTTGTCCGACAAATTTTGTCGGATTTCAACCAAATTTAAAGCACAAAGACATGCTCGTGAAAAGGGCCACGCTAACTTGTAATGCGTTTGAGTGCAAAGCATGACAGTGAAGTTTGCTGACTCCCACCGAAAAACACATAACTTGAATATCTCTCTTGAGTAGACCCACAAAAAGTCTCAAGAAGCCGAAGACCCAGGAAGCCGGCCATTTTGGTTTTAAATGATCATTTTCGGGTCTTTTTGGCCTCTGTCCTTCAAAACGAAACACTCTTCCAAGAAACATTACAACGAAATATGTACCACACATACTAATGAGATGAATGGGTGACGCTAAATTGCAAAACATGCATTTTCATGATTGCATATGGGCGGAGTATGGATGGCAATGAAGTTTGATGACTCCTCACCAAGAAAAATACGCTAATAATTCCCCCCAAGACAAAAGCCACTTTCACTCGAACAATATGAAACGTGGTCGGCACGTCGATCATGAGTATTGACGTCCAAAAACCACTTTAAAGTTGACCTTGTCCGACAAATTTTGTCGGATTTCAACCAAATTTAAAGCACAAAGACATGCTAGTGAAAAGGGCCATGCTAACTTGTAATGGATTTTAGTGCAAAGCATGACAGTGAAGTCTGCTGACTCCCACCAAAAAAACACATAACTTGAATATCTCTCTTGAGTAGACCCACAAAAAGTCTCAAGAAGCCGAAGACCCAGGAAGCCGGCCATTTTGGTTTTAAATGATCATTTTCGGGTCTTTTTGGCCTCTGTCCTTCAAAACGAAACACTCTTCCAAGAAACATTACAACGAAATATGTACCACACATACTAATGAGATGAATGGGTGACGCTAAATTGCAAAACATGCATTTTCATGATTGCATATGGGCGGAGTATGGATGGCAATGAAGTTTGATGACTCCTCACCAAGAAAAATACGCTAATAATTCCCCCCAAGACAAAAGCCACTTTCACTCGAACAATATGAAACGTGGTCGGCACGTCGATCATGAGTATTGACGTCCAAAAACCTCTCCAAACTCATGCCAGAAAAGACACAGGAAGTCTGCTATTTTGGTTTAAAGCTAACATTTCAAGGTCATTTTGCCCTTTTCAAAGAGTCCTTCAAAGATAAACTCCTTTTGTAATAAGTGCTGCGAAAAAAAGCCACAGGCCACCCCAAAAAAGCAAAATAACCTCACTCAAACATGACTAACTGTACATGTAAGGCAACAACATACTGTAAGCACTGACAACTCTCCTCCACCGCCTGTACACTCTTCTCCCGCCGACTTAGTTGGGATTTACGCAGCCCAGTCACAGCGTCTCCATTTATTGTCGAAAGTGACACCGTGCACGGTTATTACACGATTACAACTTGACAGCTCTCATTTTTCACGTTAAGACTGCGCCGAAAGTGTCGGCACACAGGAAGTGACTATGGACGGGTGATACTATGTAGGCGGCCACAGCGGTGTGTTTGCATTGCATGTTACGTTCGCATGAGGCAGCAATAATTAAGTAGCATCTTCCCAGTGTTCCAGTCATGGAAAGCGTCGTCAAAAGATGGCCCTTTTCAGTCATTGTAAGCCAATAAAACGAAAATACTATAATAATTACAATTCAAAAATAGTTCTTGATGAAAAATGATGCTTGGTTAAAAATATTTCAATTGATTTTAAGTAAAGATGGAGACAATTTGAAAAGTCCGTCATGCATGGATGCACACATTTCGTAACGACCCCATGTCAGTCTCCTGGAACTTTAATCATCATTCATCGTCTCCACCAGAGATCATCTTTGATGCTGTGCAGGGAGCTTGTTAAATTATCTGAGAGACCGTTTACATACTTGAGCAGGTGCTGCCTGTTATGGGTTGCAATTGGAGTCCAAATATGCAATTGTTTTGATCTGCAGATAATAGCATCTATGAGCTTTTGTTTTTCTCCTCAATGGCTAAGATCCACCATTTATTTGAAGAGAGGCATTTATTCAAGTCAATCTCTGTATCTGTTGGCTGAAGTACCATTATTTGAGGAAATGGAATCATGTGTACCTTGGGGAGCTCCAACCTGAGTCATCATAATCACACGCATTCTTGATAGCGATTTCCTTTGCAATTGTACGCCTACTGACATTTGAGTACATCATTATGGCCTTGCCGTTAAGTACAAAAGACAAAATATCCGGCAAGCGCTTCTGTTAATTGGCTGCTTGAAGCCAAAACGTCAAGGCCGTATGGATTTCCTGCCTGGTGAGTCGTCTGCGGCTGTTCCTCCAGTGATGCGAGAGGGTTGAGCAAGCGAGTGTTGTGGTGGGCGGAGGGAATCGCAGGAGAAGGATGTGAATAATGCATTACAAGGTATGAGGCTGGTAAGGAGCTGGGGCTCTGGGAATTTAAAAGCATTTGTGTATGTCACACAAATCAGGGAAGTCTCGCCACTTTCGCGGGCAAATCCGAACCGACGGCTCGGAGTTGATGGCAGTCTTTGCCGGTAGACCTGCTGCGCGGCTCTGGCCTGAGAAGGTGGCGGTTTATAGAAAAATGACAGAAAGAGTGTACGTGTGTGTGTGTGTGGGGGGGGGGGGGGGGGGGGGGTTGCGTGCATGCGTGTATATGTATTAGGATAGGAAATCATGAGGAGAGAAGGAATATAACAGTTTTTGAAGGTCATACCTTGAACAATCGGATGTGATGGGGAGCACAAGCCAGCACTATGCTATCTCTCACAGAGAAATGCCACGCCTCTATTCGTCGAAACTGCATGATGTTATTTTGGATTGGATTGGATTACGGATTGGATAAACTTTATTGTCCGATTGTAAAATTTGAGTGATTGCCTTGGTGATATTTTCCATGGTGGTTATTTTTGAGCTTCACATATGCTGGCTCTCCACCAAAGTGAACAAAATGGATCAATTAAAGTACTGATGCCCTCACGTGTGGGCAAGGAGAGCCAAAGTCGCAGATGCATTTTCAGTTGTTTGTTGAACAGGACAAACACATATCAGAAACGGGAACACTCGCAAGGAGCTGCTGCTCGCCACAACTCATGCCCAGATGCTTACACGCAGACATACTGGCTAACCTGACATCCTGATTTCACTCCCTAGGCCACACCCACATCCAACACATTATGATTATATGTTTTAATTCGTAATTACATACTATTAAACCAGCTTAGCTGTTTACATTCTCTTTTATTGCGTCTGTATACATGTATTTGCTTATCAATACTGAGAGGGAGGCCAAATCTCTTGGAATTTGTGGAAGTGGAGTGACCTTAGCAGTTCACTCCTGTCACCAGTGGACCTTCAGTCACATTCCGACATGCTTTGACAAGAGCATGAGGTTGACCTTTAGCTTTTGAGCCACAAAGCCAACGGCCCGTTTCGTGGGCACGGTTTATGATGACCTCAAATGTTGTCGGGTTCAAATGATATTCACGTCACAGAAACAAATTCACACGATTGGACTTTTAAAAGCAGCTACTTGGATGGGAGACTTTCAAGTGAACTGAAACACACCAGCGAGGTTCAGACACGGTAACGATAAGGCCGTTGACCCTTGCTGATGGGGAGGACTTATAGTGCCTGGCTGCCTTTGCTGCTCTGTAGCCTGTCAGAGCGCCGATGTGTCAGTGCACATGGACCTGCATATGATCATGTGTGCGTGTCTTTCTGGGTGGCAGCAGGCGAGCGGGACGGGGGGGGCATGGGGGGGGTTCTTTAATGAACCAATAAAGCATGTCTGAGACAGTCTGTCTTTTCACCTGGCCTGCCTTTTGGAAAAGGATGGAATGACAGAACGAAGGGAATGGACAAGTGGGTGGGTGGGTGTTGGGCAACCGGGCTGGTTGTCTGCCAATGATCTGCGGGGTGTGGAGTGGTGGGTGTATGGTGGTATGGGTGGGGGTACAAAGGTGTAGAAAGACAGAAAGCAGATAACACTCTCTGGGAGAGCGAGCCAAAACAGTCTGAGTCTTTTTTGGGCTTCTCTATGAGCTGAGGCTTACTATTGTATGAAGGACTCTTAGGGCCACATTGAAGAAGAAAACAAATGGAATTTAATTTATAATATTACATAGTGCTCATATTATGAGGGTAATTTTACATGACAAGAGGTTTAATATTATGAGAGTAAGTTTGAAATTTTACCCCCAAAAATATTGTTGTGAGTGACCAAAGTGATAATATTACAAGAAAAAGATAAGGATGCCGTATTACAAGACAAATACCTTTCCTGTAAATAAAGTTGTAATATTGAAATAAGACTGCAATATTGCGAAAAAATGCGATTGAAAAAAGTTGTAATCTTACACTAAAAATGATTGTGAGAACAAGGTTGCAATACTACATTCAAAATGTTTTTTCATTGTGTTTTAATTTTAGAATGTTATCTAGAAATATTAATTTTATCTATTAATGGGAATTTATCCATTGTGAGACAAATAAATGTTTTCTTATCTTAATTTCAAACACATTTTCTGAAACTTGTTTGCCACGAAGTTTCGACTTTTTCCGAGTGAGCGTGACTCGAGTAATTTTTTTTCTCAAAACTTTCTAACTTTTACCTCCCAATATCAAGACTTTTTACAGTAACGAAACTTTTAAGGACAATTATATATTTTTTTAAAATTGAGTCATTTTAACATAACTGAGTCTCAACGAAACAACTTTTTTTTCACCATTTTACATTTTTTTTTGTCCCCCTCATAAATTTCTAACTTGTCTGCCTATTGTGTCCTCAACTTTTTTCCAATACATTTTGTTTTTTTTCTTGACAATTAAAAAAAAAAATCTCAGTATTATTATTACGTTTTTTTTTTTTTGCAATTACAATTACTTTTATCACTATAGCTATTCACCGCAAACTAGCTGTACTATACAACACTTTCTGAACCCCTAAAGGCAGCATCAACATCAATGATCAATAATTTGAGCCGTTGAGTCAATAATATCCATTGTTCGTTCGATGAAAAAAGAGAGGCCGACAAGTTGGTTCAAGTCAAACAGTCTTGAGAGTGCGATCAGCCAACTGAAGGGACTCCCCCCTCCCCCCACCCTTCCTCTCACCAACAGGCGGCTTGCGTGTTACTTGAGGTAATGGCACAAAACCGTTGCTGCCAAGTGTGGGCTGGCAGACACATAGCAGACCTTCACTTAAAAGGCCGTGTCAGGGGTTAAGTGGTCATGGAAACGGGAGGCCGCAAAGTCACGGCTGAAGTTACGAGGCGGCAAAGTCTCCGTCGTCAGCAGGTGGGAGGTGAGATGTGGTGTGAGGAGCAGGTGCAGCTTGGGGGTTGATGAGGATGGCGGGGGTAGGGAGGGGGGGGCACTAAAATTACACCACCGCACTGATGTGACCCTGCAGGGCTTGGGCTGGCGTGCGTGAGAGAGAAAGCGAGAGCTGAGTGTGTGAGTGTGAGAAACTAAATCTGACACGTGAGGGCATGAGAATGTTGTTATTTTTCCCCCCAAAGGCAAACGGTTTTAAGAGCTGTTTAGTGTATATACAGTAACTTAACAAATTTATCAGAGTAGAAGCCTTCGCAAGGTTGATGCCCCATTTTGCCTGAACTACCGGCATCGGAAATTACCAAATTAGCATTATTATTTTTATGTTTCAGTCGTTGTCAATACATCACTCTGGAGAAACTCTTGAACTCAAATGAGAGTCAAACGCTAAAATTCATTGTTATCCATTATGCTTTAAATATATAGTATGGAAAAAAAATGGAACAACGAGGAAAGCATATTATTATTTCTTTCTTTTGTTTGCATTACATTTCAGTAGAGTGAATAGAATGTTTGCCAATGTTGGCTATAGTTTTTCTCAGTTTTTTATTTATTTTTTTATTGCTGACTCTGTATCCAGATAACCGATATGTTGTGCTCTATTTGTTCTTTTTCTCAATCAGTTTGCCATCACACATGTAAAAACAGTTTAGAAAGCTTCTTCGGTTTGCGATGCAAACAAAATCAGACGTTTTCAAAGTTATGGATGACACACCCCAAACTAGTTTGTGCAGTGGCGTAAGAAGACATCCCGTGACAAAAGTTTTACGTTTGATTGCTTCATATTTATCGACGAAAAGCATTTTTTGGTGACAAATACTTACTGTAATTGTCTCTTACCAACTGCCTTAGCTTAAGTTAGGGATAGGCTAAGGTGCGTTCCGACTTTCGTTCAAATTCGGATTCAGTCATTGTCGTAAACCAAGGACACCTTTTCATGCCAGCTCAATAAAGAAATCATGTCAAAATCCCAGAACGCTTAAACCTTAACTGTGGAACAATCAAAACTGAAGCCTTTTCACTCACGAGAACCTGGCTTCCATCGTCGTATTTTCAGACAAGACGGTTTCAATGACATTTTTTCAGGGAAAATCAAACAAAGGTTGCAAGTGTCAGAGCGAGGTACTGTAGGAAAGGTAGCAGGGGCAGACACTTTTATTTGAGGATTACCTTTTTGTTATTGTTAGCCTCTGGAGATCCAGGCAGCAGAAAAGAGGCACTTCTTGACAAACAAATATCCGAAACACAAAAACAAGCAAACAAAAAAAAAAAAAAAGTGGAAAAGCGAGGAGAGTGGAGGTTCGAGGGCCTTTGAGGATGAGACGAGGTGATGTATCGATCATCCATTGACAAACACAATAGAAATTTTAGATGTGAGATGTGAGAGGCCCACATCCATAATTTATCGGCGGGCCAAATGTGAGTGACGTGGAGTGCGGATAGAGGGGAGTATTGATTAGTGGAGAGGGGTAGGAAGGAAGGAGGGTTCCGGGGAGACATGAAGGGGGAGTCTGGGGGGGGGGTGGGGGGGTTGCGTGCTAGGAGGTGGAGAGGCGAAGATTGAGCACGAGAAAGCCATTAAGGATGGCAGTGTTACCAGACACTGGCAGAGTGCAAAGAGAGAGGAGCGCAAAGATTGGAGAAGCAGCAGAAGGAATGATAAAGAGGTCAACAAGCACCCCCCCCTCCGTCCCTGCGAACCTCCCCATCTCCCCCACAACATCCTCAATCAATATGTCCATGTCAAAACATAAAATGCATGCTTTTGCTCTTAAGTAAAAGATTTTTAAAAGCATTGATTCAGGTTCTGGTCGATGGAAATCAAGGCAGATTTGGCAGCGCAAAGAGGGGTAATAACACTCTGCTGATAATAGCACAACAGAGGGGACTCTGTGGTGTCAGCGCCGGAGTGGGCCAGCGCAGATTACTGCATCCCACACGGCCGAGCGAAAGCATAAGGTCAAGGGTCTGAGCAGTGTCTACACAAGCCAGCTCTGAGATTTATCTATGAGGAAAGCAGTGGCGAGTAGAATAAATAGAGTCAAGATCAAAACTTGTGGACAGAATGGCATGTCTTGTTCGCGGTGTTAACCTCGTCTCAACTCCTCAAAGTCTCGGGCTTGATTTGGTTTTAAATTCCACAACATTTTTGCTTTCAATCTGCCTATCATTGCCATCGGTTTGGTCGTGACCTGCCTTTTTCTCAGTCTTGACTTGCTGTCACATTGCTTCAGTATTGGTCTTAACTAAGTCTCAACTCCATAAAGATTTTGACTTGGTCACACATTGCTGAAACCTTAAAATGGGTCTTCACCTGCTTCAAACTTGACTTGACTTGGTCTGGATCTATCGTGGTTTTGGCCTTGACCTGGTCTCCCATTGCCTCTGGATTGGATTTGGTGTGGTACCACATTGGCAAAATGTAAGACTTGACTTGGTCTCAACTCCAAGTCTTGGCCTTGATTTAATCTCACATTGCCTCCCTCTCAGAAGCAACTTGTTCTCAACTGCTCAAAGCCTGAGTCTTGACTTGACGTTATATTGCTTCAGGGATGGACTTGATTTGGGATTAATAAAATTGTTTGTTTGTTTTTTTTCTTGGTCTTCCATTGTTTCGATCTTGGTCTTTCTTGTCCTGACATTACCTCATTCTTGTTCATTATCCAGACTCAACACTCCAAAGTCTCGGTCTTGGCTTGGTCTTGGTATTGGTTTATGGGGCCTTGAGTATACCACAGTTCACTGTAGCAAAGTGACCTCTGAAGAGTGGAAAAGATTTACAGAGGATTTCCTGTGAATGATATGTTGTTTCAACCAAAGATATCCTCCGAACTTGATGTAACATTGCGGCACCCTTCTCAGAATTTCAAGCTGACTTTATTGATTTCTATTTGGCTGTGAGGGTTCTGTGTGTCCTGAATAAATGCCACTCATCAGAAGGAGAACAGATCCAAGGTAGCAAAACTCACGGTGAGCTCAGTAATATACAGAAAAAAAAAAAAATCCACTAACATAAGTAGAGACTTTGTGTCAAAACATTGTATATGTGTGTGTGTGTGTGTGTGTGTGTGTGTGTGTGTGTGTGTGTGTGTGTGTGTGTGTGTGTTCTTCTTAGACGAAGAATAATAAGGGAAGTGAGCCAACTAAAGATGGCGGCATAAACAAGTAATGACAAAAGATTTGTTTTCATATTTCTGGAATACAATTTTTTATCCAAATATTTACTGAAATAGTTGTTCGTGTAGGTTAGTGAGCAGCACGTTCCGATTTTCATACAAAGTGGGGCAATGTCAGAAACATAACTCCGTCCTAAACAACGTTATTGGATGGATACTTCTCGCAGGCAAAGGATTTTGAAGTTCATGATAAATGAAGATATATTGATTTTTTGGGGCGGATGCGAACTCCACAGGAATGCTGAGAATCAAGTAGTGAGTTGATGTGATCTGGAACACTATGAATTAGATTAGTGAACACAGCTAGCTGACAGCAGTCGGTCATTACGGCACAAACGCATCTACATGAGCATCTTGTATGATTACAGCGGCACAAGGTAATTGCCCAGAAGTGATAAAGGGCCAGACTACCTCATAAATACAGATGTTATGCTGATATGCAACAGATGTCTCCCAGCTTACCTAGTTCCATTAAAAAGCCTGCTACGGCGCTACCAAAGAGCATTTGAGGAATCCGACATATAAAAGCGCGTTAGCAGCGTCAAGGAAATTCAATTGTGCGCATTAGATGGCAGTCTGTCAGCAGGGGCTGCAAAGTAACAACATCAACCAATCACATCCTGATTGAAATGCACTTAAAACGGATCATGCTGACAAATGTGATTGTATCAGGGCGCTAATGAGTACGCCCCTCCACTCCCCTCTTCACTTGAAATCCAATGAAATTCAAATATCCCGTGACACTTCCTGATACCATCAGCTGGCCAGTCAGCAACCTGGTACTTACATTGAGGGCATGGAGCGATGAAAAAGGAAGGTGGAAGTGGGTAATCAATTTAAGTCAAAGCATCTCCTTGCTCTTACCATGTCCATACATTGTTTAAAAAGAGAGGGTTGACTGTAGACCGTTTTTTAATGAAGCCATAGAATTTTTATCTATGCTATGATTAATTTGCGCATTTATGTACCTCATTCCATGTTTTCCCATACCAAAAACGGAGTCAACATACAGGTTGATTTTGACCTATGAGTTTCCACGATAGTTGTGTAACCTTTCATCATACAGCATTTGGCAGTTGACTCAGCATGACTTAGATTTGTTCTTGGTTTTGCTGTTCGGTGCTTTCTACCGTCTTTATTACCGATTTGCTTTACTATTTGTTGTATATGTTAAATTGCTCCATGTACAGCACTTTGTATGCAGCAATGGCTGTTTGAAAGTGCTCTATAAATACAGTTGAGTTGAGTTGAGTTGAGAGAAGCAATGTCTTACTAATCTGGTGCACAAACTGCTTTGTAAAATATTTTTCATTTTTGAATGTGCAGGACCACGCAGATGACCATAAAAAAACAAAAAACAAAACGGCAAGAATTAAGTACCAAGACTGACCTGTGAGAGGCAGCAACGTACCACAGGGCATCCAAACTGCAGCAAAATTCAAATTCCACACAAGAGCAACAGTAGAAATAAAATTAGAACGAGCTACGCTAACTGTTGTTAGCCTATGTACATCGTGGTTGCACTATGCTCCTTGCCATTTATTGTATCGCTACATTTTATGTCACACTAATGGAATCCATGGCTTAGCCAATCTCGGTGTTGGCCACACACACGCGTGAGGATTTGTCAACACGGATAGTGAACAGTTTTAACATTTAAGATTGCCCGCTCCGACCGTTTTCTGAGCAGATCAGGAGAAATAATCACCCTTAATACACCTCACATCACAGAAAATTCTGTGAGAGACATATGATCATCGGGATAGAGTAAGAATGGCGTAGGCCTACGCCTGCTCAAAATGTACCGAATGAAATATCCAATGAGTGCATACTGTTCACCGGGAGTGGCTATATATTAATTGCTTTTATCATTTAGTTATCTTACTGCAACAAAAAGATGCAATCTTCCAAGCATGTAGACTGTAAATCTCATTCTCAGTTAAAAAAAAAAAAAAAAAAAAAAAAGGCTGCTCAGTGGAATTGTAGTGGGAAAAGGAAGCACAAAAATCAGTGTTCACACTTAAAATTTGTGTACACATATGTCTCCCTCAACGCTTGTATTTTATTTAGTAGTGCATGATGAGAACATTGTAGTTACTAAATAGTGACACAGTATTGGAGCTTACTGCAAACAAAGCTTTCTTCCACAAATATATATATAAGCAAACCAAAATAGCCTGCTGTTATGAAAACAACAAAAAAAGTATTGCGTTTGCTATTTTTTTTTTTTTGTTTCCATTAGTGTGTGTTTGCTGCTGAGCTGAGCAAATCTCTCTGAGGTAACTCTCTGGAGAGGCCACTAGGGGAGCTTCTAGCCCCCTTTTTTTTTCCATTCCTGATAAAACTTGCACACGCAGTCTGGGCAAAGGCTTGCGGGTGACACAAAAACAGAAACAAAGGAAAAGGAAAACGAGAGCTCACAACTTCATCTTTTCGGTATCAAGTGGTAAGCTCGTTGACGAACAAGCCACATGAGTATGACGCGGTATCGTAATAGGAGGACCTCCTTTTATGCATGACACATTAAGATATTTAAGCTCTTTGTGCGGGTTAAGACTTGGAGCAGCGCCGTGTCATTCAGTGAGGGATGATAGGGAGCTTTAGTCGCGTCTGTATTAAGCGGGATGACTTCCAAAAGCCTGTGTTACAAGCCCTGTAGCTCCAGTCGCTCGCCGTGTTGACACCCAATTCTGTCTGGGCCTAAGCGCCAGATGAGAGCCCCAAATAGGCCTCACATTAAAGACGGCCTTACCGCAGGGAAGCACTATTTAGTTCCTCTCTCTGTTGCGACCCACAGAATTACCTTTCTGTCTGGATAGAAACGGCTCCCTGAAGAAAATATATGACAAACAAAAGGGACACACCGGCATAGTCTTAGAGCTGTGCAGCAAGTGCAAAGTTCAAAAGACATCCGGAATTACAGCAGAGCTCCCATCATAATCAAGGTAACGCTGTCGATGAGAACTGACTCGAAAAAGATAAACACAACAATCATCGGCATGGTCTTACTGCTGTACGGCAATTGCAATAATTGCAGTAGAGCTCACATTCTAATCAACGTCACACTTGTTGGTCCTCAGTTGCATCTGGAAACACAGCATTTGGTATATTTTGATGAACATGTGTAAGTTCACCTGTCTTTAGTTTATCCTCCGCAGCTTTCTGGCAGTTTTTCCTGGCCATTACGATAATTAGAAAAAAAAGAAAAAAAACTGTCAATTATTAAAAGTAACAAACTGCAGGAAGGCATGTTATTACAACTGTGCAGCATGTGAAAGCTTGAATGGATATATCACAGACAGTACGGCTTAAATCTTAGAACACGAATGCACTAAACCATTCACACAAACAGCATCACTAACATTGGGAAATGTTTGACTTGAGGAGAAAACACTTTTAATTTTAGCATCCAAATATTTGTCAGCAAAATAACAAAACAAACATGACATAAATATACGACGTCTTATGAAAACGGAAGAAAAAGAAAGTTCAAAACACCCCCCCCCAAAAATACCCCATGTATTTTATTATTTATTTTTTATGCTTGAAGAATCATTTAATGGTTATATAAATTGTTTATTTTACCAAGATTTTTTTTTATTTACAGTAAGTCAAATGTGTTATGTAATGAATACAGTTTAAAAAGAGGAATACAAATCTAACAAGTGCCTTTTAATTGAAATGTTCAGAGGAAAAACGGCAAATTTAATTAGAAAAAAGAAAAAAAATACAAAATTCACAAAAATGTAGCTAATACTTGATTAGCGGATGAAGCAGACTGGATGTTTGCCATAATTTGACCACTATGATCCAGTTCAGCATGAGTACAAATAAGGGGCTGATCTCAAAGAGACACCTTACTTTATTCATTCATTCATTTTCCGAACCGCTTGATCCTCACTAGGGTCGCGGGGGGAGCTGGAGCCTATCCCAGCCGTCTCCGGGCAGTAGGCGGGGGACACCCTGAATTGGTTGCCAGCCAATCGCAGGGCACACAGAGACGAACAACCATCCATGCTCACACTCACACCTACGGACAATTTAGAGTGTTCAATCAGCCTACCATGCATGTTTTTGGAATGTGGGAGGAAACCGGAGTACCCGGAGAAAACCCACGCAGGCCCGGGGAGAACATGCAAACTCCACACAGGGAGGCCGGAGCTGGCACCTTACTTTAATTTACTTCAAATAAAGACCTGGTACTCTGCAATTGAGTAACTCAACAGCATGGTCACAATGTGGTAAATGTGCAAAAGCTCGATGTTTTCAAACATAACATGGGGAAGTGGGACAAGTGCGAACGTCAAATGACGCAAATTCCGGCACAAGTGTCGTCTTCTCCAGCGGCAGAATATTACCCCCCCTTCTCTCTCTCTCGCCCTCTCTTTCTCTCTCTCGGTGCATGAGAACACGATTCTCATTCCGTGATAAATACCGCCCATGTGTCTGGTGTTGCACGGCGAGAGTGCCAACAGCCGAGTCCTTCAGGAGACACTCCATGTCTGTGTGGATATTTTCTGAGTGCGATTGAAGTAAAACACGGCCTTTCAATGTATCCTTTCCAGTCAACGCTGTGCCCAAATGAAAACACCTACAAACCTCCACTTACTGTAAGTGAAGGCTACAGCTTTTCACATGCAAGGCATTTTTTTTCTCTTCTCGAGGGGAGAAAAGGGAGCACTTTTTTGAAATCAATATTCTCAAGTTGTTTTCCAACAAATTAAAGCTGCCATTCTAAAGGCTGCTCTCACCAGGGACCAGCAGTGAGAGACAGACTGCAGCGCTAAGTTTTAAATTTCAAGCAAGAGGGGAAAGGGGGGCGGGAGGGTTGAAACCTAATCCGGCATTATCTCAAAACGACGGGAGAGATGGTGAAAATATATACACCAGAAGGGAGCGGCGGATGCTATTCCTGTTTTCTGTCAGAATGGCTAAGAATATTCACAAAGATGGAGCGTAAAAATATCATGACATGATCATCATTTCAATGTTTTTCAGCGTTCATCATACGTTTATCTTCATAATATAACATGATAAAAGTGTGTCACCGTAACTTCCATTTGACATACTTTCACTCTTTGGTAGATAGGCACATGGAATGCCTCGTTTACATCTCCAAATTCAACTCACCTAAAGCAGAGGTAGCCAACCTGGGAAAACATATCAACAACACACAGAAGTGCCATAGATGAGATTCAAACACTGAACCACTATTCCAGCGGGGTGCCTTCATCACAACACCACCTGCATTTGCAAAAAAAAAATGTATATTACCTTATAACCTTACAGAACCCCTATTAAATCGAAAACTATCCTTAGATGGCATACAGGGCTCTATTTTCATAATTGGCATAAATTCTACGCAGCATGAGGCGTAACTGTGCGAGGGGGTGTGTAAGACCAATGTTAGTTGTCTTGCAGACACGCGCATGCCGGCTGATCTGATTGGCGGGAGGGCTGCGCAACTGTGGGAATGGTCACAGCCGGCCCCAGTCATGTTCAGTCAAAATGGCTCCTCTCATCCCATTTAAATGTTGTGCACTCGATTCTCAACATGGCGCAGGCCAGCTGTCCACCTTGCGCTGACACTCAGACACTTAGATGATAAGTGACGATAGGCTGTCTCCCACCAAATTGCCATTCCACCCGGCGCATCTCTAACGACACTCCCTGTGCTGCGCGGGCGCACCCAGCTTGGCGGATGTCGGACTGTTGCAGAGGTGCTGTCTCAATGCTGCAGCTGTGCTTGATCGTAAAAGCTGGCCCATCTTGATTTTCGTGCCAGTGCAAGCTTCAATTTGCCTTGGAATTCTGAGGATGTTGTCTTTGACATGCGCTCGGCGCACCTGGGGAAGAAGATCAAACTGGGCGTCAACTTCATGAATGGCTGTTTTTTTGAATGGGACAAAGTCAAGCTAACAAATACAAAAATGAGAAGCCACAGCCACAACTCAAGCACAGACGCTCACACAGTTACTGGTCAATGTGACTCTAGCTTGTGATGTTAGTCACGAGGCCACACCCCTTAAAGGCACAACCCAATACATGGATACCCTATCATGTACAGTAATTCCACATTGTAAAACCAGTTTATTTCTTTACCTTCTGTTTATTATAATTTTACATTTCAGGACTACTTTTCACAAAAACAGTTGTGTAATTTTGTGGGGCCTGGAACGGATTAATGGCATTCCAATTCATGTTAGTCAGCAAAAATGACTTGAAACCCCCAAGTAAATTCAGTTACGAGGCACTACTGCACTTGGTTGTGTATTTCCATTATTTCCAATAGAGGACAAATATTTCACAATAACATCTCTCCTCACTGTCTTGAGCTATCAGACACAAGATACCCATCTACAAGAAGCAATGTGCTACCTAAAAACCTCAATTAGGTCCATCAATATTTGATAGAACGGCTGCAATGTTCCCTCCTTCCCTTTCCTCCGCCTCCTCTTCCTCTCCCCTCCAGAGCCTCTGTGCTGATGCCTGATGTCTTTAATTGTTGGCCCAAAGCGCTGGAGACAGACACGACTTTGTTTTGCTCAGTAATGGAAGGTTGTGTCCCGGACACAATATTGAGTTTGGCTGTTTTGTATGAGCACGGCAGGTGCACTCTGGGCCTGCAGGGACATTGGAGAAAAGAGGTGGAGGGGGGTGGGTGGTTGACAGTCAAGGGGATGGAATTAGAGTGTTAAAAATTGAGTGCTATGCAATAACAAGATGTTATGATGTTTAACAGTTGCACTACTTACTTGCAACCCGATCATGTTATATCACACAAAGACATCAGTTCAGTGAGTATGTGCAGATAATTTTACAAAACCTATTACAAAAGATGTAACACGGGGCTGTTAAAAGAAAGAAGATAAACTGGACGTTTCGCTCAAGTGAGCGTGAAGACTTTGGTGTTGCCATGTACGCAGCACCCGATACCATCTGTTTTATTGTATTGCACTTGTTAGCTTCTTTTTACAATTGTGTGACATTTAAGAATATAATGAGAATTACGCATTTGTCATTCATTTCCAAGACTAAGAGACTGATATCTTTAGCTGTCAATATTAGAGTGATCAACTTCATTTTACAGAATGGCAAAAAGTAAGTGCATTGATAACCATGGAACCATAAATTGTTAATTGTTAAGATTCGGTGACGTAGTAAAGGGTCTGAGTAAAAGTGATGTTGGACAGAATCTGAAATGTTGTCTATTTGACATTCACGCTTTGATTAAAAAATAAAATAAAATAAATCAGGATTTACTCATCACTTAGCTACTATTTGAGTATGATTTTGCATTTTCAGTTTTTCACTTTCATACAAGTATTTCTTTGGAGGACTTCTTTTGACTTTTACTTAAATCCTATCCTAACCTCGTAACAGTATCCTTACCTATACCATGCACATCTCCGATGCTAGCTTGCACTGGGCGAGTTTCAAACCTCACTCCTCCTGATTGCTCAAAAGAGGGTGTTGGCTGCTGCAATAGCAGCCCGGACTTTCAACTCAGTGGTCAGTGTTTTTGACTTCCAACCGATGACACAGTGGTGGCGTGGGCTCGAAGCCAAGTAGTAGCTAGACAGTACAGGATCACCAGTGTTTCATGGACAAAGGCCTAAACGGATGTAATGGATGGAAAGATGGATGGATAATTTTCATAGTTGGGCTGGAAGCATCAACACAGAGGATTCAAGCTTCTTTTAGTTGCTTTTGAGAAGCATATTGCTTCCACCTCCTTGGCATCAGGCAGTGATAGGGTCTCCTGCCAGGACCTCTGAGCTATCCTGGGAGGGGTCTTCGCTCTGGGATTTCTCTTCATTGACTTCGCGGCTAAATTGATTTAATAGCCAACACTTTGGACACCCATTTTTTTCTTTTTCTCACGGTCTCCTTTTTCAAACAGTGGCAGGCTCCGTCACGCCCTGCCATATTTTACCCCTGTCACTCGGGATGCCTGGGCTATTTTCCAGAGCTATTGGAGTAAGAACTGACGAATCCCTTCCAAGGTCCCAAGGAGATAATCTCCTGTCATTTCTGATTTGCATAATATTATTTAAAATTTAATATAATGGCATTAAGTTATAGAGGACCCTCCCTTTCCTGTGAGCCCACATCTGTTTGTGATGTGGATGTGTGCGTGCATGGACAATACTGCGAGAATTTGCCTCTGATAGGGAAAAAGGAATCCCCCGTCTTCTCTGAGCGACCCCCACTTTCCAATCTGTGGCGGCTAATACAGACCCAGGCCGCAGTGTGCAGAGATAATCAACAGATAGCTCAAAGCAGATGAAAGAGGCATCAGATCTCTCCACACGCACACACAAAAGAGGCACACGGCGAAGAGCTATAACAAAGCAGTGTGTATGTACTGTCGCGGGGGGTACGGGGCCAAGGCAGAGCCCAGAGGACAAGAGGGCCGGATAGCATTCCATTTGGCAGATGTGTTCCTGTCCTACTTAGACGGCTGCGTTGGGACTCAATTAGACGGCAGGCAAGATGAGCTGTTAAATGAATGTACAGTATTAATGAAGACAATAGAAAGGGGAGCCCGGAGGGACGGGCTCGCTCGTTTGTTTTAGGGTTGGCCGGGCCAAACGGCTCCATGCGCTGCAAAACAATGCTTGGATGTTTGGCAAAGTGCTTATGCAACGGAGAATTTGATTACTCAACTGAAGAGAGGACCAGGCATCTTCTAGTGGTCCCATGGTCATGAAGTTGACACCCAGTTTGAGCTGTGAATTGGTGATATAAGTGGTACCAACATGTGTCGCAGTCCATGAACTCCTGCTCACCTCAGCTCCCCTGACTGTGGGGTCAAGCCTGAGTATGGCTTCGATTACTATAATGCCCGGAGCGAGGAGATTGTGACGAGGCAAGTTGGGGGGGTGGGGGGGAGTACCAATTAAGTGAAAATAATGCAGTATCATGGATTGTATTTTCACTCGTGGAGGCAGTACTTCATTCCTTTCACTCGATGGGGAAAACGTGCTATATTATTATTATTATTTTTCTCCACCACTTTAAATTCTACTACAAATACTTTTTGCTGTCTGGAAAAGACGTAAAAAAAAAAAAAAAATATATATATATATATATATATATATATCCAAGAAGCAAAATATACAGAAAATATTTTTTTAAAAGATGATATTTGGAGTTACATTGTTTTTCCTGGACAGTGACTGCTTCCATTTCAGATCTATTGCTAAAATTTGAAGGCGGATGCACATTCGAACCTTGTATGCACAAAAGCAAGAATACAAACACACCAAAAAAACTCTGGCACAGGCACGCATGCACGCGCACACACACACACACACACACACACACACACACACACACACACACACACACACAAACACACACACACAACACACACACACACAAAGAGCATCTCTATTCTCCATGGTGGAATATTTTACACACATTAGAAAATAAATTCATTCAGAGTTAATTTGGTGAATGTTTGCCAACGCGGGGCAGGAATACAATGCATGTGAGCTCTGGGAATTGCAGATTGCTTTCCCTCTCCCGAAGGCATTCCCTTTGTCTATCTATTTGGTGTGATTAAAAATACAATGATGAATGCATATTTCTTCCAGATGAATAACTTGAAGCAGTTGGCAGCAGATGAGTCGGGGAGCAGACTGTTGGAAGTCGGTGGGTGTGTGTGCGTGTGCGCGTGTGTGAGTGGGCGCGTGGGGAGGGTGGGTGGTGGGGTGGGGTCAGAGTGTAGCCAGGTCAGACAGATTCACAACCAGCAGACTTCCTTAAATAAATTGGTCACCTGGACAACAGTCCTCCCCTACAGGGTTGGATTAGCTTCTATCCACATTAAATCATCAGGGAGGAATGTACGCTTTCTAAATGTTCAATGGCAGGAAGGAAACATCCCAAGTGGTCTATAATGCAACTCTCACCAATGTACAGACGCAATGCACTGGACAAAGACTCCCTGAAGTCTGAGGAGAGTTTTGGTGCTGATGAAGGGGAGCGGTTTAGGCTTTGTATCCTCCCGTTGAGATCCATCCTGGCTGGGCTGTAGCGAGTCGAGAGGGGGGGCCCCCCCCTCCCCTTACATGTCAACTTCAGAGAGCATGCCTTTCGCAGCCTCTGAGCTTTGATACCAAAATAGTTCAGGAAGTCTGTCTTAAAAAAAAAAAATGCCCCAACAGACCATGAGTGCAGGGATGGGGGGGGGGGGGGGCGAGCAGATTGACATAACACAAACAGAATGGGAGAAATATTACTTATAGTACGTATGGGTTTGGCGGAACTTTACACTTGTTTACCGTGAAACCTCTGAAGTTTGAGTGCCCACGCAAGACTAAAGGATATCATGCAAGACCTCCGTTTTTATATGCATTGAATGATTAATTTTATGCGTCTGTTTGACTTTAGTTTTTGGCTTTCGCTGTCAGTGTGATATCAGCGATCCTCATGGGAGCTCAGTACGCCTAGCATGAAAGGATGAACTCTGTATGAGTGTTTGTGGCTTTTTGGGGGCTTTCTGGACATACATTGAGCTTTTTTTTTATTCTTTGGCTTTGTTGTAACCCCTGCAGTATTCTGGAAAGGGCTGTTAAGAAATGATAATAGACAGAATATCAAATTTACATTTGTGAATTAGCCATTGCGTCCCACCACGTCGTTTTAATATTTGTTATTGGTCAATTTTCTGCTGCATGCGTTTCAGTTGACAAGTGTAATTGGGCAGCTTGGAGATGAAGTGCTGCCTCCTTGAGTGAAAATACAATTGATGCGTGTATTTCGTCTTAAAAAAAATGTTTTCAAACACTTTGCTCTGCCTGGAAATAAATGGCAAAAGAAAAACCGTTTATGACTAGATCTCATGCGAAGATCTAGCATTGAACTGTGGAGATTCTGGATAAACTGCATTTGGTTCCGTTGCAGCAATTAACTTCAAACATGTACATTGTGTTTGGAAACAAATCTCTGAATTCACTTAACATGGCAATGATGTGTTCAACAGTTTGATGATAAAATTGACCAAAGGAAAAAAATGACTCTTTCTCAAGTTTTTTTTTTTTAATGCATATTTAAAAAGTTTCATTCAAAAAAAAAAATAAAAAAAAATACACACATGCCAACCTTGCATACACACTCAAAATGCAAGCAGGAACAAAAATCAATACTTAGAATTGTAAAGTATGAAGAGGTTTTTCCATCATTATGTTTTTTTTAAACAGACGATTTGAATCAATGAGCCAGTGATTGCAGTCAGTAAAATGGTGTTGGCCATTGGCGGCAATTGATCACTCTGATTAGCCGTTAGCTCGCAAATCAGAGCATGAGATTGAAGTCGATTATAAGTACGTTACAAAAAAAGCAAAGGAACTCCAAAAAAAATGTCAGTGTCTAGTAAATTAAGGTCAACAAAACGCTGCTTTTTACTTGTTTGATTATGAACGTGACCACATTGTTCTGAAGATGTGTCAGATTTTATTTCATGAAACCCTGACTGTGGCTGGAATGATAAAGAATTGCTCACGCACGCCCACACACACACACACACACACACACACACACACACACACACA
>NW_017805135.1:3170192-3194064 GCF_001891065.2 Hippocampus comes
CATCCATCCATCCACCCATCCATCCATTTTCTGATCCGCTTATCCCCTAACAGGGCGCTGAATCCTCTCCCAGCAGTAGGCAGGGTACACCGTGAACTGGTTGACAGCCAATGGCGCGCTTTGATAACGTGAGGAGAACTTTTGAATGCTCCGTTTTCATTTAACAAGAGAATGTTAGTAAATGAAAACACATCATACAAAAGTTGGGCTTGATTTTTTTTTTTTTAACTCTGCATCCGCTGTGCAGCTTTCGAGTGTTTTTTTCTGTGTGATTGAATGTGGTTTGGGGCAGAGAGGGATTTGTATGGGGCTTTGAGGAAAAAGGAAAATGGTGTCAAAAAAGGGGTTTGTAAACAAACACCGTGCTTTGTGGGCTTTTCGAGCAAGTGCTTTCTCCCTTTCTGTTCTCTTTGGCACATTTCCCACTCATCTTCCCTTCGTGTTGTCCAGGCATTGTGCTGAGGCGCGGCTCATCTGCTATGCACGTATCCGCATCCTAACGACCAGGCTCCACTGCTGGCCTTTGATCACAACAGAGGGAAATTAAAATCATGACGCTGAATTATGAATACAATGACAACATGGACTCTGACGGCTCTTTCCACGCACTACTCTCCCTTTCATGTTCTTTCTTGTCTTTCTTTTATTCAACGCCACCTCCCTTCTTTTTTGGCTGCTATCCTATTCTTTAAGAGGAGGGAGACGAGGAGCAGGGGGAAGTTTCAAACGCCAATAACACGCAGTTTGATAAAACTGACAAGGGACTCAATTAAGGCCTCCCCCTGTCAAAGCCGCAAGTGATATTTTATTAAGTGGCACCGTGCCACGCGACGGCTACATCAAGCGACAACATCTGTAGACGAGAAGGCTGCAGTCGTCGGGTAAGAGGGACACGTGTTGCCACTTTTGGGAAACAGCAGTCGCGGGGCATTTGAGATAGGCCTCCGCGTTTGGATGCTCATCGAGATTTTCCACAAAGTGTGTTTGAGGCAAGGAAAGACGCTTGCCCTCGTTTCCTCTCTGTGTTTTGAACACGCTCAAACAAAAGACGACTGCTGCTGGCTTTTGTTCGAGCATCGATGGAACAAGTATGACGAACATTCGGGCAAATGTCGAAAAAATGTGAGACGCAATCACAGGCTGCCTAAGGGAGGGTCAACAAACACGTTTTGGTGGGTTGAGTTAAAGGGGAAGTCAAGTCCCACATTTTCTTTGTGTGGCCCCTCAAGTCTAAAGACGGCATTCTGATTAATGTTGCGTTTGTGGAATATAAAGTGAGAAGCAAAATTCACCTGTTTTTCTCGATATCATGGGGCAGCCATTTTGACACTTGCTGTCGACTGAAAAGGACATCAAAGTTACTCAAGGCACACCTCACTTATAGTTTTCTGAGTTTGGTCATGTGACGTTCACAAATCTAGCCATCAAGAAACTTCACACGAGAAAGGCCAAGATTGGAACCCTGAACATCATGTGAGAACCACTTGTTCAAAAAGCTTCCCCCTGAATATAGAATAACTAAAACTAAACTAAAATAAAAATACTCAGGCTGAACTTGAGTAAAAATGATGGAAAGTGATCAGGAAGGTTTGCAAAGTGACACCGTCAACTGGTGGCATTTTATTTAAATGTTGCTTGTGCCCAGGGGGCCAGTCTCCTTATACATATTCACAACACTCCACTCGCGGCAACACGTTTTTTTTTTCAAAACAAAGTTACTTTTTTTCCACATCGCCGAATTTGTAGCAGCATGTCCTTGTTTTGGTGCTGAACGCTCTTTAGTGACACCGTCAACTGGTGGCATTTTATTTAAATGTTGCTTGTGCCCAGGGGGCCAGTCTCCTTATACATATTCACAACACTCCACTCGCGGCAACACGTTTTTTTTTTCAAAACAAAGTTACTTTTTTTCCACATCGCCGAATTTGTAGCAGCATGTCCTTGTTTTGGTGCTGAACGTTATTTCCTATTCCGTTGCATATAGCACACAGATTAAAAGTCAGTCTACCGTTGTACTCGTTTAATGTTGCTTTGGTTGAGAGACTCGGTAAAATAACGCAAATGTAGCTTTGTGAAAAACATGACAAACAGCTCTGGCGTTTTACAAGGAGGACTGCATTTGTATATGATGAAAGCTCCTTCCTACTTTCTAAATAAAAGTGAATCCTTGTGAGAGACGGAGGGTGAGAAAGAGAGCGAGCAAACACTGGGTGTTGCAGTCGGATGAAACTTTAATGTCTTTCTTGTAATTGGGATTGATCTTGCAGGATGCTGTGCTCACAAGAAAAAAAAAAAAAAACGTGAGCGTGTGTGTTTGTGCTGAAGCGTGTCACCTGACCTGCAGGGATGTTTGTGCACGGCCGCCTTCATCTTCAAAATGCGTCCGCGCGAGCCCCTAGCGGAACTGACACTTGCTGCTACAGGATCTCGCTGCTGCTGACCATACATAGTCTGTTTCATGTAGAACAAAAGCACCAGCGGAGGACACAAAAGGCTCGGGGGTTCAAAAGCACCGTAGGCGTAGGGTTGCCCTCGCCCTGCAAACATGAAACAATCAGTGTACGTGTGTCCGCAGCTAAGAGGCACCTGCAACAACGCTGCTCAAATACTGCCTGTGTGTCAGTATAAGAGTGGTTCAAACACAAGGTTGGCGATGAGAGCAAATGATGTCATCATCATCATCATCATCATCCCCTTTGCTGTATTGCTGGCATGGATATCGGGTGAACTGTGGTTTGGATGGCATCAGAGACCCACCCATATTTTCTCATACTTTAAGACACTAAGCTGCAACTAATCACAGTGTGCAAACTTCAGGTGAAAGAAAAATAAATGCCACCCCTCAAATAAGCATTTCCATGAACGGATTCAAGGAAAGCACCAAATGGTGACGAAATTGACCTTTTCTGAGAACTTGTTTCATATATTGCATTAGACTGCACGACCGAGCATGCGTGCCAAGAAAAGGTGGCATTATAAAGCTGAAGTCAAAGATGGAGTTTAATTCATTCAGCAAAGGGGATTGCAGGTTTAAGGTTGTCACAGGGGGACATGCAGATCGGGGAAGAAGGCGGCTTCCAAGTGTCCACTTCGCAGCGGTACTCTGTGGTCATCCATGGAGATCTGCTTTCAGTTCCTTCTCAACCTACTTTGTGCGCTTTGATCTTTTTGCACCGACTCCTGCGAGTCAAATTCAAGACAAGTGCCCCTCAACTGCGCTGAATGTAAAGGGAATGAGATAAGCCCCTTCACTTGGCTGAGAAGCAAGTCGGCTGTGCTCACGCCCACAATGGCACACATGCCCCTTTCGAAAATACCAATAGAAAGAAAACTCCTCCACGGTCATCCGGTAGGAGCTCAGAGTCGAGCCGCTTCTCCTCGGGCATCTGATTAGGATGCCTCCTGAACAGAGCATTTTACTGCAAAGAAAATTTCGGAAGGGTGACTTCCCCTTGAATGGTGATGATTTCATTTTTTTGATAAATTAACGAACGTTTAATCAGCAACGTCATCACTGCCGAGACACACTGTGTGAGAATGGTGATAAGTTAATGTTGTTCTGGCCACATCTTAGCTACAGCTCTCCGAAATGCATTGCGATGATCAATTCGGGCACTGACAAGCAGTGGTTCTATTTTAATAAAAAGCATAATACCATCATAAAGCATTAATCTACCCCCCTAAAGCCCTCCCTCCTTTCTAATTTCTTCCTCTTGTCTGTCCTCCAGCCCTCTCAAGTTATTTATGACTGATGGATGTGCCCCCTCTCGTGCCACACAAATGAAAGTTGTGGCGTGCGCCATCACGGTGTCGCTTTCATCAGCGTTTGAAGTGTACCAACAGCGGACATGATGAGATAATACGTGGGAATGTGACATTTCCATTCATACATCCCGTGCAGGTCCGTGTGTTTATTTTTTATTTTTTTGGGCTGCGGGAACTTGATAGGGTATTACAAGTCTGTCATCTGAGTGCCCAAATATAAAATTCATTTTGGCATGACTGCGGATGAATTCTTCCAATATGATTCATGGTGGCAACACTGAGGTATCGAGTAGCTACATGTGAGAGCTTCACCTCTAATTCATTTTGGAAAGCGGAATCAATGTGACAAAGTGCCTCACCTTCGGGCTATTATAAGGGTGTTTGCCTCTGCCCATGAATTTTGGGTAGTCACTCACAATGGGTAAGGATAGTCAATACTGGAACTAGATAGAAGCAGAAGCTACTATCCACAAGTAATAGGGACCCTAATAAAGACCCTTACAAAACTATTTGAACAGTTGTTTTTGTTGTTGTTGGTGGTGGTTTTTTTTTTGGCGTTTGACATTAAAACATGAATATGAAACGAGATAAACATTCCAGCTTTTATGTCCAGATCGCTAAATTTGGATTTGAAACACAATTTAACATGTAGCGTTGTTTGTTAAACACAGACTACTGAGATGGAAAAAAAAAAAAAAAAAAAAAACATCAAGAACAATCAAGAAAAATGTATCCTCCACAAAAACTTTCTTAACCTGACCAGCGAGTCTAGGCGCAAGATCCATAGCCGACGTATGACACAATCTGAAAAACAATCATGTAGAGGCATTGTGATGCAGAAACACGCACATTCCTTTGCAGGTGCAATGCCCCTGCTATTATATCAAAGTCAAAAGGTAAGCCGAGCTGCGATGAGTTTTAACGTTCACCAAGAGCATTACCTCTCAATAAGCGCTCTGTACTACACTTGATTAATCAGTGATGTGGAGCAGATTTCATCATAAACATTCTAATATCATTTCAAACTCATCTTACAACATTAAGGTAAGAAATAAATGTCTTATGGGTGATTTAATTTTGGAGGGGGGGGGGCACCAGAAGCCTACATATACATGCGGAGCCTCTCTCATCTTTCGCGTACAACCTCGACTCAACTTAACTCTTCCCCAACATGAACATATATTTTTCTTTGATATTTCTTACATCTTTTTATTTAAATCTCGATAGCACTTTGAATGAAATTTCTTTCAAATGTCTTGAAAGTTTAGTACGAATAACACATATTCTTTTAGTAGTAGTAGTAGCATTTGTTATCAGTTATAAATATTAGTAGATCTGACTTCAAAATACTTCCTTGATACCAATTACAACTTTCCCATTAGCCACGTCTTTGTTGCCATCCTCTGGTATCTTTGTGCCTTGTAAAAACAAATGTGAAAAAAAAAAAAGTGAGTCTTCATTGAGTGTCTGGGGTTAGGTTGAGTTTAAGGTGGTTATCATGATTTCGTGATTGGCTAACCGCAAATAGACAGCGCGTCACTGTATGATGATTTCGAATGTCTCATTGCCAAATATATTTTCGTATGCGTAATGAATTGGAAGTGGAGCAAAATAATGTCACTGTGAATGTGGTGTGTGATCGTGTGTTTTTGTTCCCTGGCACTACCTGCAGGCTGCTGTGTCCTAACAAGGTAGCAGGTGTGTTGTCAGCCCAGGGGCACCGTGTCTGTTGTCGGCCAAGCTTTTGGTTCCCTCACTGACTGTTTTTTTTTTTTTTTTTCTCGCAACCAGAAGACTTTCACAACTCCGCAGCTGCTGTGTTATGCATGTTGACTCGCGATGGCTTTTTGCTTTGTTCTTTTTCTCACACAATGTCACCCTGATGCTGGCCATATGTGAGCATTAATGGCAAACACTAAACAAATCGAAGCATGCACATGTGAGGGGTTAGCAAGTTTAAACAATAGCCCCGATTCAAAGCCAGGAAAAATAACTAATTACTTTTGCTCTGACATCAAGACGCGTAAAGTCAAACAATGTACAATAAGAAAAAGAATACAAACAAAACAAATCATTATTAGCTCTGGCCCAGCGACTCTAATTGGACACACACATACTTGCGGGGGGAACACTTAAGTGGTCTTTAAATATTGCATTAATCAAACGCCGGTTAATGTGAACTGACAAGAAGCTGGGCAATCTGGCAGCCATCTGGAAGACAAGCCTGTCAGTCACGGCGAGGTAAGAAAGAGGGATGGCTGAACTTTGGGTTACCCCCCCCAGAACCAGGGACGACCGAGGAGGCAAACGACAAAGACAAAGTATCGGAGAAAACGCAAAATTAGAAGACACATCTGTTTTGGGTGCATAAGTGTGGACACAAAAGTACTCTAAGTTCGTTTCTTGTCACGCGCAAACACGAGCTCCAATCGGCATTCCGAAAACACAGCTGAACACACTTAACGGAAGACTTGTGGTATGACTGACTGCAACCAGTAACTCAGGAATCTTGTTTGCACGCAGTTTTCTGTTGTTCTTAATAACATTCTTGCCTGCAGATGGCTACGGAAATCTGCTCCAAACTCTTGTCACAAAGTTCCCCCCAAAGGCAAATAGGTTGGATTTACGCGATATAAATTCATCCATCCATCCATTCATCCATTTTCCGATCCGCTTATCCTCACCAGGGTCACGGGGCGTGCTGGAGTCTATCCCAGCTGTCTTCGGGCAGTGGGCGGGGGACACCCTGAACCGGTTGCCAGCCAATCGCAAGGCACACACAGACGAACAACCATCCACGCTCACACCTAGGGACAATTTAGAGTGTTCAATCAGCCTGCCATGCATGTTTTTGGAATGTGGAAGGAAACCAGAGTACACGGAGAAAACCCACGCCGGCCCGGGGAGAACATGCAAGCTCTACACAGGAAGGCCGGAGCTGGAATCGAACCCTGTACCTCTGCACTGTGAGGTCGACGCACTACCCACTGGATCACCAGGCCGCCGCTACATAAATTATCCGACAAAATTCTGATTCTTTTCCTCCCCAGTTCAGAAGCGAGCAATGGCAGCAACAAGAAAATCAAAAAATAGGGACTCTGACTCATTCAGATCGGAATCAGGCCACTTCCGTTTTGCACAAGAATCTGATGGGAATCGCACGTCTGCCAATACGAGGGATCAAATGCAATCAGGTAGATCAGATATTGTATACAGTCAATGCCTGATGTGAACAGGATGCAAACTATACTAAGATTGCTTCTAAACACACAAACAAACTGCTCAGAAAACGGGGATTTTGTCGAACACATGAACCTGTTAAACCTGTTCAATACTTACAAATTCCCCCAAATCCATTTGTGCGTGCTCAACACCGAATTTGCACGAGTCACGACTGCGTGATTATGATGTGAAATGGACCTGTAGCCAATTAAGAAGTGACTCGATCCTCGCGCTGTTTGCCAGACATGACTAGATGAGTAACAAGTTGTTCAGGGTTTGTATGACACACGGGTGTGCGATTAAAATGCGCACCACAGAAATGTCATTGTCCCAAGTTTGTTTTGTTGAAAAATGCTCACTGAACTGGCAACACTTCATGCACAATATGAGCACGTTCGGGTACGTTTTATTTAGCAATCAAGGAGACCATTGGGGCCCCGTCATCGACTGTGGGTGGACCAAATGTGGCCGTAGTTTGTGCAAATGTGGTAAAACATGCCCCCCCCCCAAGATATTTACCACAGTAAAAATGACAAAGAAAAACTGCTCCTTTTATTTTCCAGCAGTCGGATCCCCTTTTGTGTGTGTGTGTGTGTGTGTGTGTGTGTGTGTGTGTGCGTGCGTGTTCAGACATGTGTAATATAAAATGTTTGCTTTGGCGTCATCTTGTGCCCATATCACCATGTTGAAGTGAGTGAGAAGGCTTTATTTAATCAAGTCAAAGCCTTCAGTAATATTTAAAAAATTATATATATATTGCCAACATCTTGCGGCATCGAAAGGAAATGACAAAACGTGCATATTTTCGCTATTCGCAGCAGGGCTCATGACTCGTAAATTTAGACTGAAGTCAGGCTAAGTCACTAGCGGTGGATGCCTGCGACGCTAACGAGGCGAACAAGAAGCAAAGTGACAAGACTGTGATACGAGCAACTTAGGATTCTTCTAGTCGTCTCCTTGCTGCACTTTGATTCGCTCCCTCCAGCGGTTAGAGCCATTTTGATTTTTACCCGCCCGTAGCATACTTAAGACTTTTATATGAAATCCTTGAGTCTGATTTCACATTCTTCTCCACCTAAGTTATGTATGACAAACGCCCGGGGGCCAAATCACCATCAAAGGAACTCATGGCAGGGACGCAGCACTTCCAAAGCTTCTAAAGTGATGACAGATGTCACTTGCGAAGCACGAGCGAGGGGATGAAAGTGGCGGGGATGTGATGGGGCAGCGTGAGGACGGCGAGTCCGTCGTGACCCGCCGTTGAGGTTTAATGGGAGAGACTACGGAGGCTGAAGCTCAAGCGGCCGCCTGTCTCGGCGAATGCCGAAGGGGGGCCGTGGCTCTTAAATGTCACAGCCACCAAGATTACAAGCTAGCTAGCTACCTGGCAGCCCACCAGCCAGACACCGGACCAGTCGGGTAGCCTTCATCGTGCTGTCATCGGATGGGGGTGGAAGTGTCTCCCTCGGTTACTCTGGCGTTGAATTCGTCGGGGTATACAGAGAGAATAGTTAATATGAGGAAATGAAAAGGGGGCCACGGGCTTGTCTCGTCGTTGCGTTCACCTGGGTACTCTCCCTGGTGTGACGGCACGAGAGGACTCGACAAACAAGGAAGAGCAGTGAGCAACTTTGAAACAAACAGGCAAGTGAGTGCAGGCAAACCAAAACAAACTTAACTCAAGAAATTCACAGAATGCGCCCACCGCCCCTTGCGCCCACCCCACCCTCTTCCACTGCTTTCTCCACCGTGTCTTTATTGTGGCTTGATATGTCACCACTGTATATATCTTCTACTTACTCAGGACTTCAAGTGGCTGTCTGTATTTTGCTGCGCCATAAATTATTCAGCGCCGTGTGTCTTCTTAGTATCTGCGCCTTCCGCTGGGTTGCCATCTTATATCCCCTCCTCTGAAACAGGGGGGCTTTGAAAGAGAGTTTGCAAAAGGTAACATAGGAACTTCAGCTTCGACAACCATTTCTTAGTCGTGGCTCTTGTCAAGCACATATATTTGTTCCAGCGCAAGGAAAATGTGTAAAACGAAAACAGGGGGAAAAAAAATAAAAAAAGTTGTACTTGAATATGACAAGGAGACCAACAAGCTCCACTACTACACCTACAACAACTTGGACGAGAAGCACAACTAAAAATAATAACAGTACAGTGGAGCCTCCAAAGTCGAAGACTGTACGGTTCGTTCTCCAAATTCCACAGCAATTTCCTCGCAAAACATTTCATGCAAAGAGATGATCGCGACCACAATAAAAGGAACTGTCGGATGCTCAAAGCACTGTGCGTAGGCATCTTGCCATAGTGACGCATCCGCGGATTGATTAATTGACAGAAATCCCTTGTGGACGTGCTGGTTGATCATCCGGCCGTCGTTGAATTGGAAAAACTCATAGCTTGGACTCAAAATATACCTTTTGTGACACCGGTCCTGGAACTTTACTGTCACCCTGCATATGTAAATAGCCATATGAGACTGCATAACATTACTGTCCAGATATGGAGAGGTGACTTGATCCCAATTAATCACACAATCCCGGGGAGAAGTGTCACATCCCATCTCCATCAGCTGCACCGCTCTGTTCTGTCATCCCCCCGTTTGCTCCTCGATGTACTTTACTCTGCTTTTACTCTTACTTTTCCACACACACACACACACACACACACACACACACACACACACACACACACACACACACACACACACACACACACACACACACACACACGAACATTCACACCGCGCGCAACCAAACCTAGCCACATCCCTGGCTTACAGAGACCCCCCTTCCCTTCTTTTATTTAAAGCACACAAGGGTCTGAAGCTGACAGGTCAGCTGGCATGGGCCACTCGGTCCCCACCTGTCCCCCGGCCACTTCCCCCAGAAGGCAGAGTGCCAGAAGAGCTGCCAAAACAGGATGAAGCCTTAGGCACTGTATCCCCCAAAGAGCTGCGGTGTTTGCTCTGCACTACAATCAGCGAAAAAGACGGTATTTACTTCAACACGCACCACAACAACAGCACATCAACTTGGAAATGGAAACTGAAAGATCTGATGTATGCTATAGTTGCAACAAGCATGCGATGTGATTCCTGCGTGTGTTAAAATAACTTTAAAGTAAGCCACCTTTAAATGTTGTCGACAGACTTTGCTATCCAGAGGTAATACTAATGCTCTGGGACACTGTGGAACCTCAAACTGTGTCACATCACACAGCATTTTTTCCACCAGGACAATGACTCTATCTATCTATCTATCTATCTATCTATCTATCTATCTATCTATCTATCTATCTATCTATCTATCTATCATCCTTCCTTCCATCCATCTATCCATCCTCAAGCATGACATTCCATAAATGCAATGACACACATTTAGCTAAAACTAAGCTAATGGTTAGCATGAACTTAACCAGAAAAGCGTTCCAATAATATTTTTTAATTCTTCTGAAAATATAAAGATTTTACTGGCGTTTAAAGACTACAAGCAAACTGCTGCTATCCATGATTGCAGTCACGGCCATGTCGCTAAAAGCATCACGGTTAATGACTAGCATGGAGTTTACGAGAGAAGCTTTCCAACCAAAGGTACATTTAATTCAAATAGTGAGCAGTTTTACTTTATTTTAGTCTTTAGAAAACAAGCACACTCGGTTCCATATTATTCTCAGTCGGCAGGACAGAGGCAGGTGGAACATTTTTGTTGCTACCCCAACCACTATGTTGCAATTAATTCAATGTCCAGGTACAAAAAAAATTATATATATATATATATATATATATATATTAATCCATAGAGTGAATATTTTGGGGGGGGGGGTTGTGCGATTTCAGAGGCATATTTCTCCCCCTGTATATTTATGTTTTATAGATATTAAATACACAGATACACATACACACAAAAACGGTCCAGCAAACTCATTAATTTATTAGATATATGTCACTCGACAATGTATGAGACTTAATTTACATCCACATTAATATTCACCAACGAAATCAACGTTCTGTAACTCAAAGGTTTTCTTTAATGAGGCTTGTCAGGTGAATCTATGGGTAACTGTGATTAAACATAGACTGTGTGTATTTTATTCTATTTGTAAGTGCAGATCAAAAATGAGAGGCAGGGATGTGGCGCACTGGATACAGGAGTCGTGTCATAGCTTTGTCTTGATTTATCCCGATATATCCCTTTCTGGTATTCCCTTTGAAAATGGAAAACTTGCATCTCGTGAAATCACACACAAAGTCGGCAGAGTGTGTATTACACGCCGTTGTTCCGCCTCGCTATTTTTTTTTTTCTGTATCAGCGCGCTCAAGGTTTTGTGCTATATGTTGTCAGAAGTGTAAGGAAAGGGAGAAATTGAGTTTTGTGTCCTCATTCAATCCATACATGAAAGTTGACGGTTTAAGAAAGTTGCCGTTGTATTTGTTATGCTTCCTCCAACTCTCAAACTTTAGGCTTAAGGTTTATCGAACCCAAATGATTCTCATGGGAAACAATGTGAGTCAAGGGGTTAAAACCTTTATTCATTGAGCGGGCAATGGTTTATGTAGAATCTGGCGTTCGTAACTGTCAAATGAACTGTACAACAAAACAAAAATAAAGTAGCTCCTCCATCCATTTTCTATGCTATCAATACTGTGCATCCTAAATTAGCTATTGGAGGCGCCCACAGCTGAGATTTGAACAACGTGGGCTCTATTTCTGTGCAAATGGTGACTTTGTGGGCGTGAACAGAGCCGACTTCATTCGAAACCAATCAAAGTGGCGAATTTGATTGCCAAAGAAAAGTAAAGCACACTTCAAAGCTGACTATGCTGAAGTCTCATAAGATTTGGTAACTTTTCGCATGAGGTAGATTTGAACAGCGCAGTTTGTTGATGCTGGTTGAATTCCAAATCGTCCTACTTTCGGGTGCTTCCGCGTTGGAGGTTCCACAGTGTTTGAACACGTGCAGCTCCTCTTTTACCTTCAAAGTCCTCATTAGTGTTTGGGGTGTTTGAACACGTGCAGCTGTTCTTCCTCTTTTACCTTCAAAGTCCTCATTAGTGTTTGGTTTTTGGAAGAAGACTGTGATGGAAGGAGCTTAAGAATTGAACGGGAGCCCAGGGAAAGTGATCCAGGAAGAAGCAGTCCAGGGGGGCACTGAAAGACCTACATAGGGACCTGTGGAGGAGGGAAAGCCCGCATCCTGGGAACCAACCTTGAGGGAGAGGAGGAGTAGTAAGAAAGGTTTGCGTTCCCCAGCAGTCAAAACTCCCACCTCCTTTCTAACACTTCTTTCTTCACGCTACAACACAGAGAAGGGAGAAATAGTACAAATGGAACAGTGGGATATGTATTTACTATGCTAATGAAGCCCCAAGTGTTTTCCACAGGTGTAAATCTTGCTAATCATCCGCAGGTGAGTGAAAGCTGCTTGAAACGAAATCTACAAAGGAGCTCGGCAAGAGGAGGTGCGCCAAATAATCAAATATGCATCTTGGATAAAACACCATCGAAGTAGAAGTAGCACTGGAGAGACATTAACCTTTACCAGCCAGGGAAAAACTATGAAACTTCAAGTAATGATTCATAACTTTTCCCCAAAGAAATCCTCAATGTGTCAGCGTGCATTTTTTTTCTTTTTTTTGTATTAAGGGTTTAGGTTTGGTTTGATCATGGTTTGGCCTAGTGTTAGGTAACAGTGAGTGAAGACAAAAGAACAGACCCAAATATTGATTGATAATTATCGGAAGGGTGGCCCGGTGTCGAGTGGTTAGCACGTCCACATCACAGTGCAGAGGTCATGAGTTCGATTCCGACTCCGGCCCTCCTGTGTGGAGTTTGCATATACTCCCCGTGCCTGCGTGGGTTTTCTCCGGGTACTCCGGTTTCCTCCCACATTCCAAAAACATGCATGGGAGGCTGATTGAACACTCAAAATTGTCCCTGGGTGCTAGTATGAGCGTGGATGGTTGTTCGTGTGTGTGTGCCCTGCGATTGGCTGGCAACCGGTTCAGGGTGTCCCCCGCCTACTGCCCGAAGACAGCTGGGATAGGCTCCAGCATACCCTTGTGAGGATAAAGCGGTTCATAAAATGGATGGATGGATAGATTATAGGAAGGGATAAACACACACACACACGCACACGCGCGTCAATCTTCTGTGTTAATTTGGCTCTGCATATATGACAAGAGTACAGACCCAAAAGAGATGTGTAGGTGCACATCTATCGGCGGCAATGTATGCATTTAAAAACACCATTCCAGATAATCTGATTGCCTGATTTTTTTTTTCTTTTCTTTTTATACTTTCTACCATTTATCACATTCAGGTCCATCTCTATTAACTAACATACAATGTGCAGACCTTCCATGTGCCAGCTGTTTTGACATATCTACTGTAGACCTAGACTGGGTAATTATGAGTTACAAAGCTCACTGACCTTGTCAAGATCCCCCTGCCCTTTCCCGGCAACAGCAGTGCTTGGCAGGGGAGGAAGGAGGGGGAGGGGGTACATTCTGTGGCTTGTATGGCTGCACATGACACACACACACACACACACACACACACACACACACACACACACACACACACACACACAAATAAATACACACCTGCAACAGAGCGCTTTACCAGGCAGGTTAAAGGGCTGAAGTCAGTGACAGAAGGGAGTTTTAACAAGGAAGCAGGGCAGGCAGAATATGCAGCTAGAGGGACAGTACAAAGAAAAAAAAATCGGGTGGGGCAGATGAATGGGGTCACAAATTGATGCAGGGGTTAAATGCCACAAATGCTATGCCTCAAAGCCTCATAAAGACAAGCTCTGAAGTGCTCCCAAGGTCAGGCCGTGCACCTGTGTCGTGCTAGCGGCAAGGCTAGCATGCACAAGTGCTTCCACTGAGCCTATTAGTGAACACTGGGTGGAACAAGTGGCTGCACAAAAATAAAGGGGTGGATTAAAGATAAATTGATTATCCTGTCCAAAAATGCAAGGGGTGGGGAGCTGTTGGAGGAACGTCAAACAGCACTACGGTCAATAGGGATAGACATTAGACAAACTTTCCTTGATCGACTCTCGGTAAATTTAATGATGACATTATTTTCCAAATATTGGAAAATATTTATAAGTCCTGCTTCTATGGTAGCTTTGGACCGACAAAATGAATTCATTAAAGACCCAACAAGCATATAAGGAAAAACTCCCAAACTGGTACACTGTGGAAAGCTACCATAATTTCTGAAAAAAAAATATAGATATGCCTTTCAATGTGCCACAGACACAGATCTGCACACTAAATATCCACTGTAATTTGGAGGGATAGTGATAAAATGATCCAAGAGTGAAAATACAGTGAGTGGTTTGAAAACACACGCCACGCTTATGTTGTCTTCATGAGTGTTCGCTCCTTGTTGTCGCGGCATTGAAAATCATGATTTTTATTTATTTATTTATTTATTTTAGCCCCAGCGGCCGAATGGCTAAACAGTGGCTCGTTTGCATGGAACAGGGCCACCCTTTCAAAACTAGCTAATTTCAGCTAAAACAAGGGGGCCTTTCTTTTTACTTGGGTGGCATTTTTAAAATACTAAAACTTCACCTAAAATATTTCTTGCACAATTAATAAAGAGTGAATGAAGGTCACAGTTTAAGCGTGAACAAAAGTAGCCCCTGGATACGACTCCCTTACAACTTTGAAAGTCAACCAGCATCGGAGAACAGATTTGGTTCCGCAAGAGCAAAGTGGCAAAAAACAAGGACTCACAAATGATTGGCCGACTGGGGTCAGTAGACACAGCAGGACTCCTAGCATGACAAGCAAAGTTATAAAGCCCTCTTTGAGCGTGACAGTGATTAAAACATCCACAATTATCCTGATGGCTAAGTCTTCAATTAGAGGTTGTAAAAGGAAAGAGCTCAGCGTGTGCTATCTTCAGGTTTGTCCAAATTAGAGAATCGACACGAGGACTTGATGTTTAAAACACACTGAACACGCCCTGGCATGACAGGCCCTAAAAACAACACCAAAGCCAGACAACCAATGTGAGATGCGTCTGATCCGTCGCTTAGGTCCAATATGCGCTAACGTTGTCACCTAAACCATTATTGTCTCATGAACTTAACAGGCGGGAGGAGCCTATTACAGGGTGGCATTTGTGTTAAGCAGGAGTGTGTGTTATTTGAGACAGCCAATTAAAATCACTTATGGCTCGGGTAATATCCAGTGATTTAGGCTGGGGGTGGGGGGTGGGGTGGGGGGTGGGGGGGGGATTATCCTCAGCGTAACCTGATCTCATTCTCTTTCACTCCAACACACACACACACACACACACACACACACACACACACACACACACACACACACACACACACACACGCGCGGGAGCTACAGACCTGCCATGCACACGCATTTCAACACACGCGGCAGACACATGACTAGGCAACCTTGGCCGTCGTTGGTGTGCATGCTTTTGTCATTCCCAGACAGGCAATGATGCGGCTCACTCGAAATCGAGACTATAGTCATTAACAACACGCACACCCACATAGTTGATTAGATCTGCACTTTCTTTTTCTTTTTTTTTTTTTTTTTTTTTTTTTTTTTGCAGTTGAATGCAAACCTGATTGGAAGAAGGATAGGATTTTAAACACTGTGGTTTTGTACTTGTTGACGTCACTTGATATGTTTACTAACTGACAAGTTCATCACGGCTGCATCATTAAAGAATGAACCAATGTTTCTCATACAGTGTTCCGCATCATTCCACAACCTACAAAAGAATCTGGTCAGTGTGATTCTTGTAATATGTCATAGAGTCATAACGTGTTTGCACGTACTTCTGCTGCCCATATGTGTACAACTCATAGTGCAGACCTCTGCCAAGGCAGAACAAGAATGTGAGACTTACTTCCAAGAATAGAAATAAGTTGCTGAACAATAATGTTTCACTTCTAAAGGTGTCAGTAAAGGACGTTACAGAGTACTTCCTAAACAACAAGAATGGATCCCCCCCCAAATAAATAAAAAAAGAAAACCTGAATAGGATGAATGGTAGTAACATAAATAATCTCCTACTTTGCACTTTGCTCTTGGCATCGGCATAAGCTTGCGAGTGCAGTGCTTGAAATGAGTTATTATACCGCTTATTCCGATGCTTCTAGCAAATAAAGTGTCATCTCACTCGTAGTTATATATTATAAGGACCCATCTTAACCCAGCATGCAGCCTGGTGCACTGAGGATGACACCATCAATCTGTGGGCTGTGTTTTCCTTTCACCTACTTGTGGCTTCACTATGCTGCCATTGCTGCTATTAATTCTCCCCGTGGGTCCTTGAAGGCATCTCGAGAAAACCAATGAAATGCATCTTCAAACGTCAAACGGACATGTCTGCGCGGGCTAAGCTGGCAAAGCAGAATGTATCCTTGTGCTGCGCAACGGATTAAGGGATACTAAGTTCCGTTCGCTGACTCTAAGTACAGCATTGCGGGGTTGTTGTGGTGAACTGTGCCATACGACAGGTCCCCGCTGTGCTCCAACTTTTCGCCACCACAAGTGTATGTTCGGATATGTTCCATCATAAAATATATTTCATTTGAAAAAGGAAACAAGAAATATCACATCTACACACCCTCAGAATGTCCCACAGAACTGGTAGAGGAAATGGATTGATAAGGGGAGCCTTTAGTTCTATAAACCTTTTTTTCACATGTAAATACAGCAAAGGCCATTCAAATAATACATCAGTCTCAAACAAAATCACAGTGACATCGATACTCCGTGACAACATTAATCCAGCAATTTAAAACCTTTTTGTTTGCAAACGAGTGTAGAAAGCGCAAAGGGGTTCAAAGCTAAACTGACCTTTCAAATGATTAAACTGAAACATTATCATCATGTTCCCATGTATGTATATTTTTTGGTATTCCCCGTACCGGATGAGAACAACTGCTCTGCCAGTTTAATGTTGGCATGGACAAAAGCCCGTCTATGATTTCAACATGAAACTCGGCGGGCCAATCTGGCCGGTGCCCATGTGGAACGGGCCAAATTTCAGCCTCGCTCGGGCTCAATGCACACTGGTGATTACCGCGAGGGTCAACAGCAGTCATGCTAGCGCGGTTATAAATATAAGCCCCGGTGTGATCGCTGTTGTTCCAAAACAGAGGTTTCCCTGCTGCTCTGGGAACCGAGCACAAAGGCCTCGTTGGCCTCCGAGGGCAAGACACAGCGCCTCGGGTCTGTGCGGCCAGCTGTTGGCTCTCTTGCCAGAGGAGGATCATTAGGCCGTGAAAACGGAGGACACGAGCATACGGAAGGGAACTGCTGGCATGAAGAAAGATTGATTGAGGAAGTGATATCAGGGTTGGACGACAGTAAGATAGAAACAAGACATAGGGTGACGACTCAAGTTGACTTAGAAGATGTGTTGTCTGCTTTTCACAGATGTTCACATGACTTTCCAAGACACGGATGGTCTACGAATTGTATGCAAGGCACTGCTGTAATCAAGAAACAACATTCTGGCAGAGATATTGTTATGCTCAAGGTTCTTCCAGTATAGTATGAAGAGTGTCATCCACAGACGTATTAGACCAGTAAGCAAACGGTAAACGGCCATTACTGACAGATATGTTAGGACTGATGTAGGACTTCAGCAGTTTCTCAAAACTCTTCAGAATTACGGATGTTAAAGCTCGAGGTCTAAAGTCGTTCAAACATGTTGGAGGTGTTTTTGGGGGTACTGGCACAATAGTAGTTTGTTGGTGCCACACGAAGGGATAGTGAGGCAGAAAGTCAGCTATAGAACAGTTTAAGTACCCGAGGAGCAATAAAATCTGGCCCAGCAGCTTTTCCTAACTGTACCGATTTAAAAACTCTGTGCACGTTAGCCTCTGTCACTTGAAATGTCACAAATTCCCCAGTGACAGCTAACCCCTGAGGTGGCTCCCCCTCCATAACGGCCATAGAGTATGGTCAGCTCATCCGGGAATTTTGGCAGTGATATTTGTTAGCCCACTGACTTAGTTTTTATACCAGATAAAGGATAAATATGTTCCAAAAAAAAAAATAAAACATCGATGGAGGCTATCCTGAATGTGCCCTATGATTCATGGGCGACTTGTCCAGGGCGTAATCCCTGCTTCCCCACATCCCTGAACAGGATGAGCAACTAAAGAACACATAGCCTAATCTAATTAGAGGGCTAGCGGTAAAAAAAAAAAAAAAAAATGGTGGCAACATTCTCCCATCAACTCTGCCATGTTGCTCACGAATCCATCTGCGTTCGGCTCGGCACGGGTGGCCCTTATCCACTTTTACAACCCTGTGTCAGTGGTCAGTCATATGGCTCATATTGTCCGTCCTGACCCTACATTAGCATTAGCATGGAGGCTTAAGCCAACTAATGCCGCCAGCTGTGCCGGCTTGCTCCCCACCAACAACCGCGGCCGTGGATAAAAGCAAAGGGAGCAACATCAGGGAAGGGCAATTTGGGGGGGGGGATGAGGTGGCATCCCTGGGGGGTAAGCGGGACTGTGGTGCCCTCTTGTGCCAAATGCCAATATTTTTGTAGGACGGTGGCTCTGGGAAATAGCAGAAACTGAGTATTGTTGCTGTTGGATGATAATTGGTATCACTGATTTAAAAATATATATATTTCTCCGGTTTCATGTTTACTTTCTTTTCAGGTTTGATTATACACACCAATAATTAACAGATTTACTTGAAGTACAGTGACTGATTAGCTTCAACTTTTTGTTCATAAAATGTAATTGAGTTGGAATTTAATACGCTAATATCAAGTGTGGCCAGCTAGCCTTCGAGCAAAACACACAGTATTTTATGTCTTAAGTTTACATTTTAATTTTATTTACTCTAGCTTTGCAAGCAGACTGCTGTAATAAAAGTCATGCCAAGGCAGAGAGCGAGCGAGAGAGAGGGAGAAGGGCAGGGCTGAGCTGGCGTCACTGCCTCCTCGGCTAAGTTGATAATTGCCCTCAGTGATGTATAAAAGATATCCCACAGAGCCTTGTGAAACACTATTAGCAGGCATCGACTGAATTGTTCATGAGCTGCCTCCAGATGAGGAGGAAAAACTGTAGAAGATTAATAAGACTTCCCTTTGAGCGCCATAATCATAATGTGATGCATGTGTGTGGGCCCAAGTGTAAATTTGTATTTTCAACTCTTGCCTCTGAAGACCTTATTACAAAAATACATGTTTCCACAAAGATAATAAATTCTAAACCTCTAAAATTATGCAATGCGGTGTAACAGTCATGGCAAGGGTCATTATCGGTGTGCCTCATTCTGGCTAAAACGACTGGATGCTTAAGATGAGCCCCAGGAGCTCCGCACAAAACGGATGCTCACGAGGCAAATTGCGAGGTCAAATCATGCAGGGTGATGAGATTTTATTGCCGAGTGACATAAAAGTGGCCTTATTAAGGTGGATCTTCACCTTCGTAGGTTCCTGATGCCTATTAGAAGGCTGAAGTTGGCGAGTAAAGAAGCCACAGAGGACAATTATTTCATCAGAGAAATGTAAGAGACAACTAAAAAAAAAAACCCAAAAACAACCCCAAGTATTGTGTAATATAACATGAAAGTGCCTATGTGTGCCTTTGTGTCACAATGGAGAAATTCCCAATTTAGAGCAGTAAAATTATGAAAGGGGGAAAGTAGAAGACAAAAAAATACATAAACTTACAGCACCAGGTAATCCTAAATCAGTTGAAAAGCCAGTCCTACATCAATGAACCACTGCTTAGCCCCACCCCTGCTCACAGAAGAAGCAACATTTAGTTTATTTGGCTACTTCCTGAGCACAGAAAAGGCGGCTCTTCACCCAGCCTAGCTGACAAATCATGGCTGAACAAAACCAAACCAGCCACATATCAAAATTCAATGAAATTCAGAATGGTGTGGTCATTGACAAAAATTTTAGAAATGGGTATTGAACAAACAATGTACTTAGTTGTTTAATTGCAGTGTTGAGTGGATGAACAGGCGATCCGCAATGGCATATAACCAGTTACTTCAAGCCAATTTTCCAATCATGCATCCTGTTTCAAGGAATGAGAGAATATTTCAGCATGTTCTAACACTTGTTTTGATATTGGTGTCGTATTTCCCAGACAAGTGGTGCCAGAGAGATCTTCCCATATAAGGTATCATGCTTCTTTTGATCGGAAAACTAGCTGAGAATGAAATTAACGGCACCACTGCTGGATGGAGCACAAGTAGTACAATTCATTTTGCTTCTTTTGTTTCAAGACTGGATAAATCAACTGCTTCACGATGTGATTCGCTTACAATCCATTCCACACAATTGACAGCCTTCTTAATCTGCTCAGTGTATACTGCTCCACATAATAGGTCAGACAATACCCATAGCTCATGACGTGTTTCGCTTCCTCGGGTCACAAACGAGCTTGGACTGAATTCAATAGTGTCTTTGCTGCACTCAATTTAGCCCCAATTGCTTCAAAATGTGATTAATCAGGTTCAACATTACAGTGGCCCAGTGAGCCAGTGGCCCGGAGCCAGTGTGCGGCGATTTTGGGCCACCACCTACCTACAGAGGCTAGCTCGGCTGGGTCAGTACAAATTTCTAAGTCCCCCAAATTTTCGGCGGCTAAATTGCCCGAATGTGCATTTTTCGGTTTCGGACTGAAACATTTTTATTACCGAAACAGGATGTTGTGATGACATAAGGAAAAACATAAGGAACTATAGAATAGTGCTAAGCAGTGACACAAAGTGAAGCTTAATCACCCTGAATATATTTTTACTATTTTAACATGTTGAAATGCAGCATAAAGCCTCCGTGTGTAATTATTTAATAGACACTGGTAGCTATGAGTCATATGGTCACTTGCAAAATTTACAATTCTACCTTAAAATAAAATAGTTTGCATCATTTGCTTTCTCTTTTCCTATTCTTTGAAGGATTTGTATTGATATGCAAAATTGCAAGTTCATGATTTTAGTGAGAATAGTAAACAGTACTAGCCATGAATGCAATTGTATTAATAATTTAGTTCTATGTACACAAAAGTAACGTTTCCCTAAAGACTTACATAAAACAGTTTAAGGACACAAAATAAGAAACAATGACTTAAATTTAAAGGATTAGATCAGGAATATAACTTGGCTCATTCCGTATTGTTAGTTAAATTATGAATTCTCTTTATGTTAGCAGGATTCTTCCAGTTGATGTGGCACATATTTTGATCCACTTCAAGGTTGCTGAAATGCCAGCGAAGAACAGTGAAATACGATAATATGGAAGTTAAGTAAGTGATCAATTCTAATGAGGATATGGGCAATTACAGCACTCAATGGAATCAACTTCCAATCAAATGTGTTGTTCATGTCTGGAAAAAGAGTCCATCTAAACTGGTTTGAAGTGTGTGCATTGATGTGCCGAGAAATTGCATGTTCTGCCACCACCCTGGCATGAAGCAGAATGAAGGCTGAGAGGTGCGGGTCAGGGGTGCCGACATGACCTTTCCGTTTCCGTAATAAAGTGTCATCTTCTGGGCAGGGCAAACAAACACCGCTTGGCCCCCAGGGCAAAGTGGGTCTCAATCGGGGTGGCATTGCCAGGTCAGGTTGTGGCCCGGGACATGAGAACAAGTTGGCAGGCCTCAGAGAGACACTGCTCATTATTTTCGCCTCGAAAAATTGGGACAGGAACAAACAGATACGCAATGGCAACTGGGGTACGAGTTCACAGGCGGGAAGGCTTTTTGTCATTGACAACTACACTTGTGTTCAACTGAATGGCAGTTCACAGGTCCCGGAAGATGCGTACACAACTTATTGAGCCATCAAAATAAACTTGAGGGGGGAAAAGTGCAGTCATACTTAAACTCTGACCCATATGCATGGACGATTTAGCCACATAGTTGGTGAGCCAAATTGCATATTCATAATTCTGACATAATATAATGCTCATGCCTTCATCAACGGTTATGTCCTCGCCACCTACCACTTCCAACTCCAGAGGAAGAAAGGAAACACACATCGTTTGTGGTCTCGTTGCTTTTTCACCCGAAGTATTTTGTTTGCAGGAAAATATTAACCAGTGCCTTACAAGGTTCGTCTGTGTGACTCTTTTCCATGTTGATGCCTCCCTCCATTTATGCCATTAAGTTGGTAATATTTGCGATCCTAATGGTGGATAATGTTGGTGTGTCCCTCCATGTGAGGTCAACATTCTTGATATGTCGCAATTTTTATTTTTCACATACAGTATACTGTATGTCAGTAAAATGGTAACTCCCCATCAGTGCGTTTTTACAAGCCCTGCCTAGTTTGTAAAATTGTTTTGTAAAAGAAAAAAAAAAAAAAAACGAGAGCGAGAGAGGGAACGAGGGCCGTTTGTCACGTTGTCTCTCTGAACTACCTATATTTACCAGTGAAAGTGAATTCTTTATGAGCACAGAGAAATCAAAGACGGGTCCGATCAAAGGGGATTTAATAAGCTACCCACTGTTTGACGAAACTTGAACTTTAATGTTATGCGTAGTATTAACCAGGTTCCTCATTTTTGAGCAGGGGCCCAAAAAAAATTACACTGACGCACCTCAGTGTGTAAACCGCACCATGCACCTGATCCTTCCGTAGTGTTCTTTTAGCAACTGAATCTTTTTTTTGTTTTTAATCTGAGACATGGTTCCATGTGTGACATTCTTTCTTTTGTCTTAATATATACAGTTTACAATGTTAGCCAATATGCGAACACATCGATTTTAACAGTGTCATCACTCAAGAGTGGCTTGGTTGTTTTTTCAAATCATCTTCAACCAAGCGCACCCCTACTCTGGAGGATACACCCTGACTCTAATCTCCCAGAGTCCCAAGAGTAGGAGGTTCCCTGCAGAGAGACCTCAGAAGCTCTGCGGCGTTATGTATTCACTTCCTTCCTCCCTGGGGAATTACAGTAGCTCAGTGCACACGTCTGCATGTCATCTCGTGTCTTAGGGTTGTGACATACACGCTAGTGACTGAACTGCACTGTGCTACTGTGGTATCGTAAGAATACATTGTGCAAATAATGACAGGGAGGAGTTCAACATAGCCAATGAAATGAACTCTGGCGACTTGTAGATGCTGGACCTCTTCGGATTCTGAATTTTGCTTGGGAATGTTTCTTTCTTATTCAAGACCAGGAAGTATAGACTCAAAGGACAGGTAGTTGCATTCTAGAAATGCTTAGTAAAGGTGCCTCGATGCAACATCCTGACCAAACCTTGCGATACAGAAAAAGAGATACCCCAAATTCTTCACGGCAGCAATTATTAACAGGCTACGTTCAGCGACTCCATTTGAAGATGCTTGACGTCCCTGTAAAGTGAAAATGACAAATTTGACACACCACAGTGTTGTGAACAACCCTGCCAAATTTCAATGAATAAAAAAATAAATACATCGCTGAATATATACATTGAGGTTTAAAGCCATGGAAGCCACTATCGAATGCTGTCGGCCGAACAACAAATGTCAATTAAACACCACTACATCTATCATCGACGCCGACACATTCCTGCACGGTCAACCCATGAAAATATATCTAATTACAACCTCCAGTGGCTGGAATATATCCCCCTTTCCTTCGATGCCTCCACGAGAGGCCCAGCTAGCTCGCAAGCTAGCTCACGAGCTAACCAAAGGTCAGGTGGTGGTCTCGTCCGCGGCGTCTCCTCTTTGCTTAGTGTTGTGTCAGTGTGTGGGTCCACATAACAGAGACACTACCGAAAAGTCAACAATTTATTCAACTAAACTCAACTTAACTGTATAGAGGGCTCCGTCCTTTTAGCATACATGGCAATGGCGAGTGATGAAAAAAGCGGAAGGGGCGTGGCCTGGACGGGGGCGTGG
>NW_017805135.1:3194080-3205997 GCF_001891065.2 Hippocampus comes
CTTTAAGCAATTCCCCACAATGCCCTCCCGGCGGCCATATTGGAGGGCTTTTATAAACAAGCCATACATGAAGTCTTACTTTTCATACATGAAGTCTTTCATGTATGGCTTGTTTATAACAGCCCTCCAATATGGCCGCCGGGAGCGCATTGTGGGTAATTGCTAAAAGGACGGAGCCCTCTATTTATAGAACACTTTAAAACAACCACCGCTGTATACAAAGTGCTGTACATGGAGCGAACATCATATATACAACAACAAACAATAAAACAATAAATTAATAACAAATACAGTAGAAAGCACAAAAACAGTAAAACTAAAAAATCAAGTCTGAGTCATGCTGAGTCAAAAGGCAAAGAATAGAAATGAGTTTTGAGACGAGTTTTAAAGATCAGCTTGTGGCCCACACTACAAGTGAAGCAGGCGAAATTGGAATGGGATATTCTAAATCATGATGATATTCATTTTTTTATCCTAAATACAGAGCAGTGGGGTTAATTGACAATAACGGTGATCATATCCGAACAAATGTAATCAGTTAATAAATGAAAACTTATTAAATTATGTAACTAAAAGTCTCCAACGTGATGAAAAATGAGTGAAATCAACACGCCGTTGCGGATCTCGGGCAACGTGGAAATCGCTGAAATGGGGCCCCGATGGGTCGGGGTCGTCATCTATTAAGCTGTGTTTACTGAGACGCCGAAACAACATCATCCATCATTCTTAAAGACTTGTGCTCTGATGGGGAGAATTAGAATGCATTACACATGTCATGCATCATCAGGCTAAACATGGCGCTTCAATCTTGCTGTGCGCTTTTGTCTGCTCCTTGTCTGGCTCTTTGCATCTCACTCATTTGTTTCTTTGTGCGTGTGTGTGTGTGTGTGTGTGTGTGTGTGTGTGTGTGTGTGTGTGTGTGTTTACGCTTAAGTGGTCTCATGGTCGTCCTCCCTGGGGCGAGGTATCCATCACCATCCAAGCAGTGTGTGACTGGCCAGGCCCTTGAGCATCCTCTGCCCCAATGAATATCTCCCTGGGGGGGCGGGGGGGGAGGGTTTCCGCGATGTCAAGGGATACCACCTGCCCCAACACTCACAGAAATCACTTTGACCCTCACACTCTCTTAATGCCCTCATTAGGTGATTAGTCCCAAAGGCGGGACTAAAACCAACATGGCCCATTCCCAAATATACCGCAGCCTACAGGGTTAATGGTGGAGTCGGGTGCAGGTGCAATACACAAGCACACAATAACACAGTGACATTTGGATGTTCTGTGATGTTTGTAAAAGGGGTTCAATGCATTCATAAAACTGATTAATAAGTTCCCTTTACCACAGTGGTCCAAACAACCCTAAACATAAACCAGTCAAACACTTGACCACAACTGTGATAAGTAATTGCATTTGTTGAGGCTGGATGTTATTCTTCTCTTCATGCCATTAGAAGTGAGTGTTGCCCTCCAAAAAATGCCAAAGAGGTGTAAAAGGGTGCAGGCTAATCATTTGATGCTTGCTGAACCGAGGTCTACTGAGGATAACACAAATGCGATTGGATGTTCATGCAAATTGATCCTTAACATCTGTGTGTCTTTTAGGGAAAAGACAGCGAAAAAGCATCATACCATGGATGACGGCTTTTGATGCATATTTTTCCCCACATTTTTGTTCAACTGGCAATCTGCACATCATTTTGCTTTAGTTGTTGTCATGTAATCCGCATCGTATGTTACATTGACAGTAGAAAGCTGCTCTTGGTGTGTGGGCGCGATGTATGAAAGTTCAACAATGCAATGGTAAAAACAGGTTAACTTATCAATTCGCTCCGTATAACAACAACAATCATACGAGACGGGGCGCAAATCGCCTCTACGGAAATACAAATAGGCTGGTGACATTCCCATCATAATTACGTATGAAATATTGATGTATATAAATATTGATGTATATAGTGTGGACACTGAGAGGGAGTCTTATGGGAACACTGTTTATTGAGGGAAACTATAAGTCTATAAGCTTTGAAAGCTGGAATGCGGATGAATAATTGACAACAACACAATTAGCCATTTCAAAAACAACCTGGGGACATTTCCGTACTGAGAATGCTTTGAAGATGGCAACTGAACTCCATATCATGCAACATGTACTCAGTTTTAACCTCTCATTCGACGAAGACAGTGAAAAATAGTTCGCACATCCTCAAAAAACAGCAGCGAAACAAATTATCGGGATTTCTGAATGATTTCATTGTTCATAAATGAACATGTTTTGTGTGCAGTGGCGGCTCATCGATAGAATGTGCAACTGTGAGGCTGAGTTAAACTGAAAAGCACAAAAGTTGAACCACAAAAATATTTCAAAATATATGTAGAACAGTTTTTCGATGAAAAGGATGAAGAACCTGACGCCTCAAAAAATGGTGTCAGCGTTTGTCCAGCTTTACTACTTAAGACAATTTCATGGAAACAAGATAACATTGCTATTTTAACAAACAAATACTCTCTGCCAAATTCAAAGAGGAGACAGAATAACTTTGAAAAAACAAACAAACCCTAAATGTCACAATCTCATGACAAGTGAAAAACCCTTGAATCTTTAACTTTTGAACTAATCTGATGCTAACAGTAAGGCAGGCCTCATGCTGGTGTCTCAATCTGATGAGACACCATGAGTGAATGACTCGGGAGCACTGCTTGTGCCATTGAAAGAAAAATAATCCCTCTCATCTGCTCACACTTGTTAACAAAGCTGGCACTAAACAGGCCTGACTTGTGTGTGTGTGTGTGTGTGTGTGTGTGTGTGTGAGATACTCTATTTTCCATAGCAACACACACAAACAAACACACACACACACACACACACACACACACACACACACACACACACACACACACACACACACACACCTCCATTGTCGACTAAATGTCAACTCTTCTGACATACAGCCTTGTTTGGAGCCAATGATTACCTCATAGCTAATTAATCCTCAGTCAGTCAATGAGAACTTTTCAGATATTGTGCTATATAATTGCGTGTGTGTGTGTGTGTGTGTGTGTGTGTGTGAGTGTGCACGTGTGTGCGCTCACACTTCTGTGCGCGCGTCCGTGCGTGCATATCTGTGTGAGACAGAGTAATCAGAGAGGAGGACCAGTGGGGTGAATGATGAATGATGAATGGCACATGCTGAAAGGCCTCAAACGTTCTAATCAGCAAGACCTTTTGTCTGTGCTAGAGGACTTAATATAATGCTGTTTTTTCCTCACATGCCTTGGAACGCTTTAATTTTTTTTTCACAACAGCGTGTTGAAGTGTAATGGCTGACTTTACTTTTCTTCCAGACTGTGTTTTGGTTTGTTTGCCATCACAATCTGTGTCTACCAGCTTCAAAATATGACGACGTCTTGAATTAATGTCTTGAATTAACATTCAACTGTAATGAAGGGCGCAAGAAAACAAACAAAAAAAATGATACTGTATTGTACGGCGCCTGTTGTCAACGTTTAGCGGCGGCTCCAGTGTTAGCAAGCGCTAGAAGTGCTAGATAGCGCTAGAAAGGATCAAGTGCTCCGTGTAGGCTGGCGAGAGCTGTCAGATTGTACTTTTCGAAGGCAGTAGATGTAAATAACTCAGCACACTTTATGATGACAGCAACACACTGTGTAAAGTGTACTATAATTCTTAAGTAAACTTGGCACAGTCTTTTTTCTTGTCTTGTTGAAATCAGACAGTTTTTGAGGGTGACCCTGTTTCATGCAAGTGAGTAACTTGACAACGCGCCCGATATATTGCTGGGCTAGTGGCGAGTATGGATTCTGTTCCTACTACCACCTGGGGTACAACCCAGAGTGTGGAAAAAGGGAGTGCCCATAAAGACAATAAATACATGTTTTTGACTGTTTTTTTGTCATTTGACAATAGCTTTATGATGGCTTGAGTTTGACCCCAAAAAATTGATTTATGTGTTTCTTACTATGTTAATTCAACAACAAGCGCATGTGTCATGGATGATTACTTTGGCATCCATTTTAAAGAAAAGCTTGTCGTCAGAGAACTGCTCTATTTATACTCTCCCTTCTGAACAGCACAAAACCACTAGAGGTCTGTGTATACATCTTATATCAAACAGCCAAACAGGCGGAGAATTAAAGATGCTTGTCGCCACGCGTCTTCTATTCATCAGCCGCACTCGAGGAACTGTCCTCCCTTGGTAGTCTCTCTCGAGCTGTTTACTGGACGCACTTAAGAGGAGTTCTATCAATGGCCTTTTTAAAAGAGCACTTGTACAACACAAACAAGCTGACTTAATTTAAAATGTCGAGGCACAGTTTGTGTTTGTTAGGGTTTGTTTGCATTTGTGTGAACATGGACGTCAAAAACATTTTATGAATATATGAGTGTTCTACTTTGTCAATTTTTTTTTTTTTTTTTTTTTAATAAACTCGAGTAATTAGTTAGCCAACATTAATAAATGAGGGGAATAGCCGTCGCCTTGTGCTTTTTTTCCACTGACACTAAAAGGCGAGCCAGAAAAACAAACCAGGCACATCAAAATATCCCGATGATTCCTATTTTGCACTTTGAACAAAACAGTAGTTTGTCATTTTACACCAAGTATGGCAGTACTTGGCCTGGAGATCAGAAGATGGCTGGCTTCAGGGAGGCTGTTGTTGTGGCAACGTATTACTCTAATAAACACTGGTGGTTGTACAGAGTTGTATACGTAGTCATACTAGCAGATAACAGACAGACAGAAAATAGTGTCCAGTCCACTCAAAATGTTCTTTTGTAGAGTAGTTGGCAAAGTCTGTTTTGTTTCTTTATTTAATAGCTGAATCTACAGAAAGACACTGGTACACATATTTCTGCTGTTGCCAAAGATAGAGAGTGCAGACGAGATCTGGATAACAGATGTGCCCATGTGGTGGCCATGTTGGCAGAGTTGTCATTTCCATCAAAAGTAAAGCACGAACCTATGTGGCAGCCATGTTGGCAGGACTGGTGTTCTTAGCAAAGGCAATGGAAACCATGGTTACAGTTGTTTTGCTTTTGGCAAGCCCTTCTTTATGCTACGCTAACCTTGCAGCTTTTGAAAGTGACCAGCTGCATGCATTTGGATAAACGTTAAAACCTTTTCAAGCTTCAAGCTTTTTAAATTTTATTTTATTTATCTGTAGTTGTGTATTGTAATGGGCATTTTTAGGCCATTTGAAAAGTTAAAAAAAAAGAATCATTTCGTACTTTACTGGGTGTTTTGGGGCCATGAAAATAGTGCTTAATGTTAACGGAAATCCTTCTTGAATTACCTTTAGCCAATTATGTCACATTTCCGCTGTATATCGCAATACAAACATCCATTCATGCACCCATTTTCTAATCCGCTCATCCTCACGAGGCTCGCGGGCGTACTGGAGCCTATCCCAGCTGTCTTTGGGCAGTAGGCGGGGTACACCCTGAAATGTCCATCCATCCATTTTCTAATCAGCTTATCCTCATGAGGGTCGCGGGTGTGCGGGAGCCTATTCCAGTTGTTTACAGAATCGAGTTACATCTCCACTGTGGGAACGAAACTTTGTCGTAAACTGAGGATCCCCTGCACTGTGTTTGTGTAAAACTGTCAGAAACTGTGTTTACTGAACTCGTGTGTGCCATCATTAAGGTGAGCCTACCATCAAAAGGCAGCGCTACAAAAGCTGTCGATGCACCTCAGTCTGCTGCAATCATTACATTCGCACCGTAATGTCTTCCAAGGCCATTCTGCTCCCTCCGGAATGCGACCCGGAGGTGGATGATTACACAGGAGTTTCTCAAGATCCATAATGACGCCCCGGCAAAGATGCAGTCGCACAAAAAGCTACGCCCACGCGGCGCCATTTGTGCATAAGTTAGCGAGAACGCAGTACAGGTGGCACCTCAAACGGGAGGACTGACTCCACATCAAAAGAGCACCTCTGACATCTCCGATTGCTCGCAAATGATGACGCACGGGGATCTTTTGCCACCACAAAGGCACAACAGAAGAAAGCGACATGAAAGGGAAGTCAATAAACATAAGGCGCTTGATAAAACATTTAGTTTTAGCGTCGAGTACAGCGCAGAGGTTGGCACCGTTTCCCTGTCAGACAACACAACAAAAAGATCGGGAGAAAATTGGCTGACAAGCATCCGACGTGGTCCACTAATTGGAGATGTAAGGACAAGACAAGGAAAACTATCGTGTGGGTAAGAACGAGCAATAAGGTGATCTCCTGCCACGGTAAATTCAGATATGTTGGTCATTTCAGAATATGCAATTTCTCATATTCATCGGTGAAGGCATTCAGCTTCTTCCTTGACAATTGTGCCAATGACAATATTGATTGAGGTTCAATCAAAAAAAAAAAGTTTCTTAATTAATAAGTTTCTAAATTTTTGCAATTGTCCACTTCAGTCATGATCGGCCATTTCCCTTGGTGTGCTGCGAGTCTTACAGTTGCATCATGTACCCACACAGACACTTCCTCATGTGCAACAGAAATATTTTCATATTTTTCTGTCATGACTACACACGCAGTGTGACTCACAGCACTCACAAGCAAATGTGACCAGTGTAAAAATATGCTGCCAAACCAATGAAGCTACACCCAAAGCAACACCAACCGAAGCGGCAGCAGCAGCAGCTGTGCTGGTGACCAGGGTGAGGGCAGCTGTGGACTATGTACAGATGTTCACCGTCCCACAGCAGTTGTCCGATTTAGGTCAGAATGCAAACGTCTGCCCGGCGGGATGGCGAACGCAGAAACAGAATGGAACATGAGGTCACACTCGAAGCTTCAAAGTCCAACAGCAACTCAATCTGCCAGCAAACAGTCAGCGAGCAAAAAGAAAAAAAAAAAAAATCCTGTGAACACAAGGCAGATGACGACGAATCTGAACGACCTCACTTTCAAGTACTTTGATATGTATTTTTTTTTCTTTTATCACGAGACATGTCTGTCTCATAAAGTAATGGTGGGATGTTATCCATGTGGAAGGCATGAGAGTTGTATTTTTCTGTTCTTGAGAGACAATGAGCAAAAGCCCAACCACGTTTGTTATGAGGAGCCAAAGATTACTGTGGCAGTTGAATAATGTCATTGTTGAATTAAGCCCATGCATCTTTACATTTTGTGAGTTTCTTTTCTTTTTATCAAAAACACATCTTGTTTTCGTTGTATTTTAAATTAGAAACGTACACAGTTGAGAGACACATGTTTTGCTTTGGTCAGGTAAAATACGTGACTGTATCAGAGTTAATTTCGCTTAGTTGAGCGACAGTGTTGTGCTCCTTTCGGGAACAAAATCAAGAGGACTAAATATACAAAGTAGGCTACACATGACTATACAAGACTGCGACACCGGAAAATTCGACTGGATCGCGAGTCATAGCTTCGACCTGCACCTCATAGTGTAAAAAAGCCCCTTAATGTTTGGCTTGGTAGTGGCAACAAACTAAAGAAAGTGTTAGAATGTCCAAAAAAAAGTGTATTTTTCCACAATCCCATATACCAGGGTGAGGGCAGCTGTGGACTATGTACAGATGTTCACCGTCCCACAGCAGTTGTCCGATTTAGGTCAGAATGCAAACGTCTGCCCGGTGGGATGGCGAACGCAGAAACAGAATGGAACATGAGGTCACACTCGAAGCTTCAAAGTCCAACAGCACCTCAATCTGCCAGCAAACAGTCAGCGAGCAAAGAGAAAAATAAAAAAAATCCTGTGAACACAAGGTAGATGATGACGAATCTGAACGGCCTCACTTTCAAGTACTTTGATATGTATTTTTTTTCTTTTATCACGAGACATGTCTGTCTCATAAAGTAATGGTGGGATGTTATCCATGTGGAAGGCATGAGAGTTGTATTTTTCTGTTCTTGAGAGACAATGAGCAAAAGCCCAACCACGTTTGTTATGAGGAGCCAAAGATTACTGTGGCAGTTGAATAATGTCATTGTTGAATTAAGCCCATGCATCTTTACATTTTGTGAGTTTCTTTTCTTTTTATCAAAAACACATCTTGTTTACGTTGTATTTTAAATTAGAAACGTACACAGTTGAGAGACACATGTTTTGCTTTGGTCAGGTAAAATACGTGACTGTATCAGAGTTAATTTAGCTTAGTTGAGCGATAGTGTTGTGCTCCTTTCGGGAACAAAATCAAGAGGACTAAATATACAAAGTAGGCTACACATGACTATACAAGACTGTGACACCGGAAAATTCGACTGGATCGCGAGTCATAGCTTCGACCTGCACCTCATAGTGTAAAAAAGCCCCTTAATGTTTGGCTTGGTAGTGGCAACAAACTAAAGAAAGTGTTAGAATGTCCAAAAAAAAGTGTATTTTTCCACAATCCCATATTTCTTCAGGAGAAAAGCTTTGTGTATCGTTTCGGTTTTTGCTGCAGCCTATATAGGTGGCAAACATCAGCTTGTGACTTCACGATCAATTCCTTGATAATTATTCAGTGATGACTATCTCTCCTGACGGCCGCCCGACACGAAACGCGTGCTGTTGTGAAAATCCTCAACTAAACACGACACAATACTGTGAAATGTGACGTGATGTTTTTAAACATCAGGCTAAAGACTGAACTATGGGGGATGAAGTGGGCCATGAAATAAAAATATATTAAAATAAAAATACATTTTTGGAGAATTCATTCATTGTCTTCCTATCCATTCATTATCTGAACCCATCCATTATGCGGAGCCCATCCCAGCTGTCTTCGGGTGGTTAGGCGTGGTGGGGGGGGGGAGGGGGGTCACCCTGAAATGCTTGCCACCGAGGAACAATTTACAGTGTTCCATTAATCTACCGTGCATGTGTTTGGAATTTGGGAGGAAACCGGAGTACCCGGAGATAAGCCACACAGGTACAGTGAGAACATGTGCACTCCACGCAAGCCACGGTAACCGCATTGAACCACTGTGGTGCCAATATATTTTTACATCCATTCATATGCAACCAGAATGGTAAGAAAAAAGGGGCGCAAATGATAACCACCGACCCTACCACCATCACCACAGTTACTGCTACAATTATACTACTACAATGTGCATTTTTTTGCCCTCTATTTATTATTCAATCTTGTTCCCTTGAATTTTGTGTCAGTGTGATTACACCAAAGCTCCTTCAGCCACCACAAGTTTTTTATTTTTTTTTAACCATTCTTAGGAGTTCATCTTTATGAGACTGCATAAGCATTGCGTTTCCCCCTTGCATGAATATGTGTATAAGCCGACAGATCACACACACAAGGTGGTGTACCATGAATATTTTGCGAGGGTCTCCCTTGGCACGATGCGCTTTGTAGCGGAAAAGGCGGTGGATTGAGGGTGGGGTGGGGAGAGAGTCGTGGTTGTTTAGGACGCAAGGGTTGGGTCTAATAGGTTACCAGGGGACCTGACACGGCTCTCTTGAGGCACTTGGGCTCCATACATTGCGAGTCTGCAGCCTTTGTCAAAATGCACACTTCCTCAAATATTCCTTTTCAATTCAATTAAGTCCTAATACAGATCCACATCCAATTTGGCAAAGCGGGCCAACTTTGTTTGAGTTCGATCATGGACAGATGGTTTGGGGAAAAGAGTTCTGGTAGCGATGAATGACGGACATAACATTTGATGAATTGAAGAACATGTTGATTGTGTGGCTCTTCACCTTTTTAAATTTACACTTTGATTGATGAGTTGTTTTTTTTTTCCAGCATTTTGAAATTGTAATCTAAATCTTGAAGCAACTCCTTAACACTCACATCACATCACTTTATCATTTCTCATTTGTATGTCCCCATGACATGAAATGAAGACATCCATGCTGCCGCTCTACATGGAAGCGCATGCTCTCGGCATGTGTCATTGCAGTTGCACACATTCTTGCGTGCCTTCTCGCGACTGAGTGTGTGTACTTCACCTGGCCCTTTAATCAGAGTAGCACAATAGCAAGACTAAATCCGCCTTATCGCCACGCAATCAGATTAGAGAGGATTCCTGATCCTCTAAACACCACACACACACACACACACACACACACACACACACACACACACACACACACACACACACACACACACACAAAAAAAAAAGCTCAAACGGATCAAGATGATTTGATTAATAATTTGGGATGGTATTATCCTTTAAGAAGCATAAATTGTTTTATTCTTATTCATTTATTTTCCATTTGTGTGTGTGTGTTTTTCCCCCTTATCCTTGTTCCTGAGGCTCGCAGAGATTGAAAGATTATCTCTCCCACCTGGGCTAAAAGCTCTTTCCTCACTTGCCAGCAGTGCTAGTCAGTACCAATAGTGACCAGATGGAGGAGCAATGGCTGCTGCGGGGCAGAACGGGTTGGGGAGGGGGCGGTGGGGGCTTGGGGTTCTAAATAAACATGGCAGCGGTTGTCAGATTTTGTGGGTAAGGAGGGAGGGTGTGCGCTGTGCAGGTCAGACTAATCATGCATATAATTGCGTTTTGACATTTTGGGCTACTGGGACCAGACCTTTGGATATCAGCTTCTCTTCCGAGCACTTAAGTGATTAACAAATGAAAATGCGGTGCTGAAACTTAATTAGATATTATGTTTTATCCGTGCCTATGGGGCAGGGTTGTAAGGTTGGTGTCGTCAGCGGGTAAGATTGGGAAGGTTTGTAGTTTTATGTCTGAAAAAAAACATCACAAGGTGAGAGGTGGAAAGGCGGTTTGCAGCGGATTTACGATTTAGCAGGGTTTTCTTTTTTCATATTGGCCGTAAACAAAGCAGCTGCAGGTTTTGTCTCTTTGAATCACAGATTTTGGACTTTGTGGATGGCAAAGGCCTAAATTGGCAAAACTACTCACACAATGCGCTTAAGTTGAAGCACAGAAAAAGTGCAAAATTAGCTCATGCTAGCAACTCAAAAAATACTGCTTACCTTTATGTTTTTTCAGATTAGACAAATAATCTTTGCATGCCAGTAGTTTGTGGTAATTAATGTCACAAGGGAGTATGGATATCTGTAGTCAAATGAAGGGGTGGAATAATCGTAAAAATTCATGACAATAATAAATGCATAAAAGGGGAACGCAAGTCAAATGTTTTCATGACAAAAATATGTTGAATGCAACCGCATGATTCGAAACGATACTCTCATCTTGCATACGTCACATGACCAAACACAGAAAACAGGTGAGCTGTGATTGGTGACTTTGTCCGGCACTGTGATGTCATTTTCAGTCGACAAGGGGTGGCCCCCCGTGATGGATAAAAATGAGTCGATTTTCGCTGCTTCATTCGTATTCCACAAACGCGATTCTAATCAGAATGCAGTGTTTAGATTCGTGGAGGCACGTAGAGCAAACAGCATTTTTGATGACACTTCCCCTTTAATTAAGCCACAAATACCTAAAAAGTCAATTTAAGTCCAGTCACAAATGATGTTAACTGTTCTGTTGATGGCGGCGCGGGTACCCGCGGTGGCTCCTCTCTCTCCTGTGGTTGCACTGTGGTTGAGAGGAAAGAAATTTGTGCTCTATGTTGCACATAGAGCATATTCAACAATAAAGTTGACTTGACTTGACTTGACAAAGTATTTCCACCACTGCTCGCTGGGTGGACGTCATCCCTTTTTTTGTTTTAGCCTTTTTTATCAAGAACAGCAAAATGGAAACATGTCGCCTTGTGAAAAGGTAGTGTGAAAAGGATTCCTGATACAACCCCTGATGCAAATATTGTAATTTTTTTTTATTTTTATTGATCTATATTTTAAATCCATGTACTATCTTGGAATAAAGACAACCCCCCCCACCCCATTACATGTTTATAAAATGCAACAAAAATGACACAAAGTGTCATCTTTTCCTGGCATTGTGAAAGCACTTTCCAGCATCCATCATATTAAAAAAAAAAAAAAAAAAAAAAGGA
>NW_017805135.1:3206074-3207357 GCF_001891065.2 Hippocampus comes
GGGGGATGCTCAGGAGGGTTGAGGTTACGGAAGTGGGAGGGTGGACCACAGAGGACCGTGTCTCAGCTGTCAACTCTGTGACATCACATATGCTTCAGTGTCCGAGTGGCACCGTGCTAAATGACAACCAGCCCTCCTGCCGCAGCATCGACTGTTGTGTACGTCTGTACAGTGCAGATGCTCGCATGTACCATACACACAAACACAATAGACCCGCTCATACTCTACAATCACCAGACTAGTGTACATACATGCGCAAAAGGCACCGACTCGCCGTCAGTCTTGCTCATCTCCTGCATTTTGCATAGGTGACACTTTTCATTATTCAAAGCTTCCTTCTCAGGATGCACTATGCACATGGGGAGGCGACATGCACTCTCTCCAAACAAGTCACTCCTTAATTATGCATGCACAGACTCACCGATAATGCATCCGGATGTGAGTCTGTGCACATGTGTGTGCATGTGTGACTATCTGTGCATTTTGTACCCAGGTGTTTAATTGAAAGTGTTTATCTCAAGCACAATCACACGTGTGTGTTGTCGGAAGATGACTAGATGATTGTACGACATTGAATGGCTATGAGTGAAGGTGCATACAATATCCGTGATGGTAGCTGCACTCCTGATAGTTGAGGTCAATTCAAATATCACCTGCAGCATTATGACTTAGTAGAAGGTGAAGAATTTAAACTTTAATGTCGAACACAATCCAATCCAGAACATGGCAGACATGCCATAGTTACACTTAGCCTCAGTATTGTACTGCCCGATACTACAATGGGTCGTATATTATATATATATATATATATATATATATATATATATACACACACATAGATAAGTACTTTTTTTTGAGTGAGTTGATTTTTGTGGTTAAAAATTAGTTCTTGCGATTAATGTTTTTTTTTGTTGAACAATTTCGTGCCTTCCTTGAATGGAAATTTTTTTTATCCAACAGAGCTCTTGTCACTGGAAAAACAATACAGTGTGTTTTTTTTTTTGTTGTTGGCCTATGTGGCCTCCCAGTAGCAGTGATCAGAAATTGTTACATTTTATACTCTTAAATTATCACCAAAGTAATATGAAACCTAATTATAAAAAACACAAGTGAGGACACGGCCATTACAGTTGGCAGCAACAAGCAAACCGCTCGTGCTAGCATCCAACATTAGCACTCAACTTCAAGACACTCGAGCGCACACACGCACACGCACACACACACACACACACACACACACACACACACACACACACACACACACACACACACACTGACAAAAA
>NW_017805135.1:3207435-3244743 GCF_001891065.2 Hippocampus comes
AAACAATCACCCCCACCCCCGCACACACACCCACACACACACACACACACACACACACACACACACACACACACACACACACACACACACACACTGACCAAAAGCCATTCCATCAGATGTGCTTTGACACTGATATTGATGTCAACTATTGGCAATAGGTGCCCTATTATCTGAAGCACTTGGCCTGAAAATGTATGTGCATGTACCTTTCTGATGTGCTGTTTGACAACAAATGCTATGCTATGCTATGTTAGCTTCAGCCACTCATATGCGTGTTAATTAAAATTCAAATATAGTGTTCCACATCCTTGTTGTTTCAATAATTTATATGAGTAGGTGATTTTAATTTTATACTCCTGCATAATGGCTTGTTTTAAAATATATTAATAACCTTCGTATATTCTTGTATGAGTCACTGAATGTTAGCCCATGTCACCAAAATTCATTCAAAAAAAAAAAAAAAAAAAAAAACAAAACTATTTGGATTCCAGAGGCAAATTCAGAGCCGCAGCATTGGGGCCGAGTGTAAAAACACACAGGTGGGCTTTCATTTAGGCGATGACCCCGGATTAAAAGTGCCTTTAAAGGCTTAATAGAGTGCACTTGCGCATTGGAAGAGGTCTTTTCCAGCGTGGACATAAGAACACCGAGCAACTGGCAGCTCAAAGGTGCAGCAAGACAGGGATTTTCAGCTTGATTGGGTTCTGGTCTCAGAGTAAGGGGATGAATTATTTATTTTCAGACTTGAATTTGTGTGCATGAGTGTCGATGTGTGTGTACAGTAGGTGTGTCTATGTGTCTATGTGGGGCACAAAAGCCAGACTGAGGTAAATACTTTAAAACATTCTACCTTTCACTTGAAGCAGAAAAACAACAAGCTGCAGGGTCAGAGTGCAACATTCCCAAAAGTGAAATTCCAGCAATTATTCACAGGAGATCCGCAGTGGGCGCTCAGGGCAACATGCCCGCACCCTTGAGTGGGCAGAGGAGACTGACAGTCCCATTATGAGACGGCCCGTGTGACAGATAAATATTTCAGACACAAATAAATAAAGGATGCACGGCGTTTTCCTTCTGAATGACTTTTCACAGCTCAATGCCCACGGCCGCTTGCCCGGGGATCTCCTGACGGCACCGTCCAACCCCTCCACACACACACACACACACACACACACACACACACACACACACACACACACACACACACACACACACACACACACACACACTTCCCCAAGCTCATTGCAAGACCCTCAACCAGCTCGCCAACCCCTCCCGATTTTGGACACATGCAGGTAAAGATGCTGCTACTCCATTTCAGGGTACAAAGAAGCAATTAATGGATGTGGCTGAGAGATGTTGTCATCCTTTTGTGTTTGTGCATCTCTCTCACCCCCCTATTGTTGCCCCAGTAATTACGATCATGTGCAGAATATGTGCAAAATTGCAATCCCTTTTTTTTTTTGTTGTTGTTTTTTTGCGCGGGGTGGAGGAGGCGGGTACTATGGAGTGATTACAAATGGATTCTGTCATGAAATAGATTTCATTGACAAGTACATCAAGTGTGGTAAACGTCTGTGGCTGTAATGGGCATGGCTAAGTGTGTCCTTTGCTAGTTTAAATAGTTTATTGATTGCCTGCTATTTGACAAAGCACAATGTGATCATTCAATTTAAAAAAAAACTGGCTGAGCTATCACTGCGGTTAAGAAAATACAAGTGAGAATGTTAACTGCCTAGCTCACTTAAGGACTAGTTTGACTTTCTCAGAAAATAACAATTTCAAGTGTTCTTTAAATCTGCGTAGTTTAACAACCAATAAAACACAAATAAGAATGTCATGTTTTTAAATTGGCCAAAAGTTGTGTCCACGAAAAGCATGTACTTCTTCTTCAGAGAACCCTACCCCTGAATTTAACTTGGTTTTAAAAATGTCTTCATGCTGCCAAGGCAAGTGCCAAGCAACGTTACTTTGGCTTATCATACCAAGGGAAAATGAATGTAATGTTTTGAGAAGGTGATTGACATTTAACAAAGTTTTTTCTTGTTGAAGTAAAACTGGCTAAAGAAATATTTATTCATTTATATATTGAGGGTTAGGTTCAGCAACAGGTGTGGTTTTTTTCTGAATTGTCAAAACTATTAATTACAACACATGGTCAAATTTGTATTGTGCAAAGTTTTACAAAAGAAGGTCTGAATTAAAAAAAAAAAAAAAGACATCTCCAAAGCAGAAGTGCTAGAAAAAAAAGACTGAGACTTTTTTTTTTAATATCAATGTCAACATTTAGGGAAATCTCAACCAATCTGAGATTAAAATTTCCTTTTGACCTTATTTATTGTTTGGCAGTGTGCTGTGTGTAGTTCACTGGCTGGCAACCATCTTAGGATGCACATCGCCTCGCACCTTAAGTCACCGGCGAGAGGATCCAGCTGACCCTTGTACCGAATGAAGCCAAACAGAATAGAAAATGAATGGATGCATGTCACACAGTAGAATTCTGCTGTTGTTTTTCATGAAAGTAACTCGAAATTCATCAACCGCAGACGCAGAAGAATGCTTTACAATCCAAAAGCAGTGAGTCGTAATATCACAGATTGCTTTAAAATTGACCTCAGTCATTGGGAATAATAGTAGTAATAAGTAGGACAACATAAGTTACTGCATGAACAAATACAGGATTCTTTACTCCCCCACCCCCCCCAAAAAAACGGACAGTGATAACACTGTAGTTCTATATCAAAAGTGGCAGGCTTGTCTGTGTATCGCATCAACTTTTTTTCTTTGACAGTCCGATCGTAACTCTTCTACCAGTGAGACGGGTTAAAATCCTGAGAACACGTCGTCCCTGCGACGGCCTCTCATTCTTTTTGCTTTCTCCCACTCCCCTGATCTCCTTCCCAATTCTTCCTCTTTCAATGTCTGCCTGGCAAAAAATTGTTTGGAGTGCTGTTGAGCATTGAGATAAAAAGGAACGCTAAAATATTAATGCTGGCATGCTTTGTTCTGGCGAGCGAGGAGACGTTAAAAACCAGGTCTGATTCATTAGCGGAGGTGTCTGCGAGGAAGTCCGCAGAGGCCTGCCACATCCTCCGAGAATGCCTCGTAGCCCCCCCTCCCCCACCCCAACTCAAGCACCCTCTTTCAATCAAGCATCTCTATAAATTCCTCTTGTCTCTCTCCATCTTTCATTCTCTCTATGATTATCCACCGCTTTCATTATTCTCTGCTTTCAACCGCAAGTTCTTTTAAAACCTTCAGACTCACCTGATTTTCTTCAACCAAAAGGTTCTGTTTGTCTTCCTAGTCCCCTAGTACACATGTTCTATCTGAGAGGATGATAAGAATGTCTCGACTCAACATGAGAACAGCAGGTAAACAAAGCCCGAAAAGACTGAGTTGGCCTACTCGACTTTACCCTCGGCGACTACGTTTGAGAGGTCCGTGTTGGTACGCCTCGGATTTGCACCGGAAGATTGTACCGCAGGGAGTGGCCATGTTGCTTGCTCAAATCTTTTTTATCCAAGCTCGCCATTTCCTTGTGAGACACAAGCGATCACAACCGTACGGAGTGGACGCAATCTCTCCGTAGGGGGAGCCTTGAGAAAGTGGAAGAAAGAGGAATGAAATTCGGAGCTTGCCTGTGATACTTGCTAAAACTAGTCCCTTGTGGGGGAGGCCCATTAGGATAGTCCCAAAAATACATTTCAGATTTTCAAATTTATTGACCATCAAAATTGGAGAAAGAAAAAAAAAGTGATGAATTTATTCATCCATCCATTTTCTGATCCGCGTATCCTCACAAGGGTCGCGGGGCGTGCCGGAGCCTATCCCAGCTTTCTTCAGGCAGTAGGCGGGGGACACCCTGAACCGGTTGCCAGTCAATCACAGGGCACACATAGATGAACAATCACCCATGTTCATACTCACACCTTGGGACAATTTGGAGTGTTCCATTAATCTGCCACGCATGTTTTTGGGAATGTGGGAGGAAACCGGAGTCCCCGGAGAAAACCCACGCAGGCACAGGGAGAACATGCAAGCTCCACACAGGAAGGGCGAAGCCGGAATTGAACCCTGCACTGTTAGCCCGAAGCGCTAACCAGTCGACCACCGGGCCACCTAATGTTGAATTTACTCCATTTTATTCTTATTTCCAGATGATTTTTTTCGGTGGGAGGAATAAAACGCAGTAGACTCAACACAGCATTTTTTTTCAGTCTAAGTTCATCTTCAGACAGCAAACCAGGTTGCATCTGAATCAACTTCGCCTCAAGTGGTTTAAATGCACAATTAATCAATAATCAGTTCCACAACAACCATCAGAAGTCTTCTCAATTTTAGTCAATTGTACGACCCAATGCCAAAAAAAAAAAAGAGCAGCAAGGGGATAAGTAGAAGCAATGAGATTTGATAAATTTATCGTTTTTTTTTTTTTTCTTTTTTTTGGTCTTCGTGAGAAACATGTGCAAGCCTTGTGGATTATTAGGTTGGAATTCAGAACAGATGTACACAAGCTGCGATGTCTGTTGTGGTTTATGCGCATCCACTGAGCTTTGTTGGCATTCGGTGCTATTCTTGTTCAAATGGCTTGTAGTGGTCCAGCGGGAAGCCAGGGAAATGCGGGGGACACATGTTCAACTTGTTTTCTGTGTAAACAAGACTTGACAACCTTACCTGCTGCAAGAGCGCAACGACGACGACGACGACGGCAAAAAGCCAACAGAGAGGCTTTATCATAAGGCATAAATAGTTATGAGATGAGATTTGCAAATGAGCTTTGTTGTCTTTGCTTTAAGACTCGTGTTACATCATGCTACCTGTATTCATCAAGAAGCTGTTACGTCCCTACTTGGTAGAAGTGGGATTTCGAGTTACTCAGTAATTTGCCGAATCCAACTGCAATGCAGTACACTCAGGAAATTATTTCTGATAGAATCCAATTGTACTGTAACCTTGTGTAGGTGCACCATTAGAATGTTATTAACAGAGTCCCCGTTGATTCAATCTGAACCAGTTGCTTGTCTGAACACCAAAACCATGTCAGCTTTGGGAAGCACCTGCAGCAAAATGATGCAAGTATGGAAAAAGGAGTTTTGAACATTCAAAATCACGATTAATGAACTCATTGTTCATAAATGTTCCCGATCAAGCAATCTGAAATGTAACAATAAAAGAAAATGATGTTATTTTTTTCTTGAATGTCGCTTATTTTATATTTAATATTTGCAACTTTCCATGTTTTGTATTTCGCTTGACTAGTTCCATCTTGCCGGTCACAAATACACCTATTTTGGGAATTTTGTAGACGTACTTTGCCGCTTTTTATCATACAATAGCGGGTACAGCCAAAGTAACATGAAAAACTTGTATTTTGTATAAGATTCATACACGTATACATTCGCCCCTATGTCGGTTAACCTTGCTTCTCCGTAGAAGAGTTTATAGAAGAGTTTCCATTTGCCAATACAGACGGTCCCCAGCTAACGAACGAGTTACGTTCCGAAGGATCGTTCGTTGACTGAATTCGTACGTAAGTTGCTTCAGTGCTTTATTTTGTATGGAATGTATGTTTAAGGCTTATATAAGTATGTTTAAGGTTTATATAAGTATAATAAAATGAAGTTTAACTTACTTTTGGAAGATGTACTCGAAGGCTTAAGGAGATGATGGAGGGGGAGAGAGTTCCGTCTCGAACTTTTCATGGGGACAGGCGTTTCCTCCTCCTCCTCTCACAGCGCCTCACGTCGGTATTAGCGGCGGAAAGAAGTACTACAGTACTCGGAAAAGGCGCGCAATACAAAATCGAACTGACGGCATCTCTGTCCGAGAACATTTTTCGACATACCTGTACCCGCAAAAATGTTCGTATGTACCGTTGTTCGCAATACGAAAGTTCGTAAAGCGGAGCGCCTGTAATACATCGTCACTATCCTGCGACAAACAACCCAGCCGCTGGGGGGCAGTGCCCTCCCCTGGGGGTGCACTGTTCCCCAGTGCCGGTCCCAAGCCCGGAGAAATGGGGAGGGTTGCGTCAGGAATGGCATCCGGCGTAAAACTTTTGCCAAGACGACCATGCGAGTTGGTAGGACGGTTTACAGGGGCGGATGGAAATTACTGACTCGCTTTGGCGACCCCTGAATAGGGACGTGCCGAAAGGAGAAGAAGAAGAAGAAGATCCTGCGACAAACATGTCCATTTTAATCATTTAAAATGTCATTAAAATGTCATTACGATTAAAAAAAAAAAACTGACTAAAATTGACATGTTTTTCACAGGGGAGTGGCGATACTCTTATTTTCTTTTCTTTCAGGGAGCCCACACACTCATCCCTCTTGCTGTTGGACATGAGTACTGCATGTGCATTTTACGTGCCTCGCAAACTTTTGACTGTAGTTTTGGCTGACAAATTGCACATTTTTAACTTTGTAGCGGTTGGCTGAATAAACCAATCAAAGAAATCCAATAGGCAGAGAAATGATTTTTGACCCCCACATTTTAACGGTCAATGTATGCCAGTAGTATATCCTTAATAAACTGTGGCATATGACAAAATGATGCTTTGTTTTATCAATATTTTGCCACACTGCAAAATCATTTTTTATGCCGTGTTAGATTGTATACTGTTGTGTTTTTGTCGTTGTCTGTCTTGTGTTGACACTCATACAACACCCCCCTAACACGCAAACTGGTCTCATACACAAGCAAACAGATGAGCCAATCTGAGCTCCAAATCCTTTTATTAGCTCTCTTTGTGGAAAGGCTGCAGAAGTGGCCCGCCAAGTGCTTTCGCTCGCTGCCTAAAACCCCTTCAAGCCTTGTCCCGCACCCAATGAAAGGCAAGTGCAATCTGTACGTAACCCTGTTCCCATATGGGCCAGCCTGTCACGGGCCTTGTCTGCCTTTGTCCTGTGGATCTCTGAGGTCCGAGACCCCGCACCGCCCTGCCTAGCTCCAGGCATTTATTAAATATGCACCTTCCAGTTGCTCTGAAGAAAGATCCCAGACCGGCTAATCTCATCACAGGCTGGGGACTCTCCACATATGTAAATCTACATCTGTTCCCCTTCAAAGAAAGAGACTGGCTAGGATTATCCCGCGCGCAGGCCTCGGCTACATACACACGAGGTCATAAAAGCTAGCACAAACACTTAAATTTCTCTCATAAGGCTACTAGCAATCAAGGTTGACCATCTCAAGACCCCAAACATAGATCCCATGTTTGAAGTAGCTTGTGATGAGCCAAAGAACAAGTCCTCGTGTCGCTGAGTGTGACAAGACAGACCTTTGCCTTCAACCTGAAACTGGCAGTATGAAACTAGGGTTGGGCCCGGGTCCATAAAAAGAAATACCAGAGGCTAAAGAAGCTGGCGCCATACAGAGAGCGACGTCCTATGGCGCCCTGGGATATCATTATACATCCATGCAACAATGGGATTAACTTGCTCCTCGGCCTGGACCTGCCACGTGGAAGTCACAAGCAAAGACGGCTTCATCGGGTATCAGTGACTGACTGACACTGGATAGCAATAGATGAAATATGAAGCGCACATAAAAATGTACACTTTATGATGCAAATGATTGCATCATAAAGTGTACATTTTTTTCAATTTTGTGCCGTAAACATAAAACAAGAAAAAAAAAAAACAGCGAGTGTGGCAGGAAGTGAGCATGCCTTCTTGTGCCACGTGACGGCGTCACACACAATGTCATATGCCACTGGCATCACAAACCGAGGACCTCCTGTATTTGTTTAGTTATTTCAGCCCTGGATCAGAGAGTGTTTCATTGGCTATCCTACATACTGCCAGTGAGAATATATTAAAAGCTTTAAAAATATATGTACGTTGAACACCGGGTATATTTTCAATCACCAATACAACACCAATACAGTGGTAAAAATAAGTAGGATTTTTTTTTCTTTCTGTGCATTCACAACAAAAACGGCCATAACTGTGTGCTGCTTCATGGAAATCAATAACATTGTAGCACTTCATTTAATTTCTGTTCGGATGGCCTATGTATTTTTCCACACACGTTGGTATTAATTAAATTCAAAACGAAAGCCCCGACACAAAGAAGGACCATCTGACATGCCACAACGGCACGGCTGAGATGTGTTCGATAGTAGATCAGATTTGCATGTTTAATTAAGATATCAGTGGCGTACCGCAGAGACACGCGGAACGCTAAAGCCGCAGAGTCAACAGTCCCTGTAATAACACCTCCCTCCGGTCAGAAGGGTTGAGTGGAAGAGGAGGGAGGAGAGGCGCACTCAGTGGCTAATTTAGTGAAAAGAAATGCGCAAAGCTTTTCATTAGCGCCCTGTGAAAGGTACACTCACACTTCAGCCCACTAATTAAGTCAGGCCTTGCCCACTCCTGAAAAGAGGTTAGGTGGAGAAAAATTAAGGGATATGGAAAAATGAAAGTAAAAAAAGAAAGAAAAAAAAAACGGAAAAGAGCGACATGCTTCGCGTGGGGAGGTAGAGTGATAACAGTGTTGCCTTTCATCAGGTCGATTTTGAAAGTTGCCAGTCCACCGCAGGCCTCATTAGCTCGCCTCTGGCTGGCATCATTGTTCGTGCTGCGTTTGAAATCCACCAAAGAGATGGAGATTTGCTTTAATCCGGGGCCCATCAAAGGTAGCACGGATGCTGACGCTCTCTGGATTAGGCCGAGTTTGAGAAGGAGAGTGGGCGGTATTAGCGAGAAAGAGCCCCCCCCCCAAAAAAAAGAAAAAAAAAAGGTGACAGGTCTCAAAAAAAAGACACACTAGCACCATCGATGACACTTTCAAGCGGAATTTGAATAATCTGGATGGTCTAGGTTACATAATGATGCCATGACAATTTGGGCACATGTGGCAGCCATCTTATGCGGTGCAGGGGATAAGCGCCACACTGTCCCTGCCTTTACTCTGCTGCTCGCTGCCGATTTGAGAATATTTGCAATTCAAAATGGCTTTTTAAAAAAAGAATATTCCTCGTCTCATGAATACAGGATTGCCTGGGAGGATGGCGAGACTTAAATCGCACTGAGACCATTTGGCAGTTAGACTACTCAAAAGACGAACACGTGTGACTGGCAGCCCATCTGGGAAGTGACAACGGGGCGGTAATTTACGCCATGTCCTATGCTTGATTTGCAGACAAGGTGGTGTTCTGACATTATCCAAAATGACAGCCGATCAATAACGGAGCAGTGGAATCATAAATGACACGCTGTTAGCATGTGTGGTTTGTTGGGCCGATTGCATATTCTAAAAATAAAATGAAACCAATATCTACAAATACCAAAGAGTACCTCAGATCCAATTTTTCTGCTTGATTCCCTCGGTGGAAAAAGTTTTAAGTGCCCTGGTCTTAGAAGGACGGCTCGCTTACATAATGCACAGTGATAAAACAAGGCATGCTAAAATACTGACTACTTTTATCACTCTCCCACTTTATCCGGAAAATATGATTCCCCTCCTCTCGAAAGGAGAACATTGCTCTCACAGTAAAGATTAAGTTGATAAAAATACAGACTGACATCTCATCTTTATTTATGAGCAAAGCCACTAAAGTCCTAAGAGGTGCTGAAATGGAGTCAACAATCCGTTTTTATACGGACATCAACTCCAGTCAGCCCGCTGAACCAAAGTTTGGCAGTTGAAGAAAGGAATTTAACCTGAAATTTAGCGTATTTTGCCAATTTTTTTTTTCAGGTTTTGGCTGGAGGCTATTTTGATGTGTGCTACAGAATTTGAACAGGTCGGAACGCGGTGCAGTCGGTCACTAAGCGACTGCAAGCTAACACGAAAGTCAAATCATAGTTGTAGTAAATATTGACGTGAAAACACTTTTTGGCCATAAATATAAAACATTGAAATAAGAAACAAAAACTATGAGGTTGGGTGTGTCTTCTCATCTTCTGTCTTCATATATTGGGGCCAGTGACCCCCCCACCCCCCCACCAACACCACCCTGTTTACGTTTTATATGGGTAACGATAATAATAAGACAAAGAGGAAAAGCTCATTTACAATAACAGTCTGTTATGGACATAAGAATAAACAATCTGGTCCAGATTTCTTTCGACTTCGGTGGGGCCGCTGTGCTTTGACGCTGTATAGGAGTGTACATCTTGCTGACACAGAACGCGCTTATGGCATGTTAAACATGACTTTCAGGTGTCACCGAGCACACTCCACGATGCTTTGCTACAGTAAAAGCCCCGGCGATGCTCGGGATTCACGGGCGACTTAAAGGGCCAGTCAAGGAGCTGGGGATAAGTGGGAGCGGTGAGGAGGCCAAAGACAGCGTGGGTACCAGGGCGTGAGGATCACAAGGGGAGCTAGGTTAAGCCAGTTAAGGGCATTAGACCTCCAAGCTGATGAAAGGGGACCCTCGCAGATAAAATTGAAGTAAATCTAGCCTAAATCCTGGCAACAAAGGGAGTTTAGAGTTTGCCATTGTGGAGGCCAGAGTAAACAGGGAGGTCCTTGGGTAAGCCTTCCTTCACGGGGCTAACAAAGGCAGGGTTGACGAACTGATCTTAGCCCAGTAGGCCAATGTTAGCACACAGATCACAGGGTTAGACACACTCAAACCGATCAGCTGCGTCACAATGTGCTCTCAAGCTTGAAAGAAGCCCCAGTGGTCGTGACACTTGCTTTCGAGCACATTTTGCGTCCGAGCAGAAGTAAAAGCAAAGCGACATACCTTGCAGGGTGCTTGCCTCTTTCGCTGAACAGTATCACACATCCTGACATGTTGCTTTCAAAGGCTAAATGGATTGAGATTGCATTGTGGCACGGGGAGAGATGACGAATGGAGCCTCCATTTTCTTCAAAGTATGAGAACATTTTCACACATGGCCATTGGGTGCTTTAACAACAGGACCCGATCCGGCGGGGATGAAAAAAAAAAAAAAAACTCTTCCTTGTTGACTTTGAGCGCAATCATCTTGTTAATGGTTCTAATTGAGGCCTCATCATAGCCGTCACACTCCAGCTGAACCTAGCATAATAAATGTGTGTTCAATTAAAAGTCGTCAAGTGCTCACAGTCACAGCAAAAACAAAGAACCCCCTCCCCACCCAGCCTTACCAGGCCCATGGGCCTTGTTTAATTCACCTGGCAATCATATTAAGATGCTCTCATTTCTGACCTGCTTCAAATTATCTCAGGGAGAACAAAAGACTACACCTCAGCATTTGTGCCAAGATGATTGTTCTTCCTCTGCAGAGCCAAAAACTTTGTCTTTGGTGCTTGAGAGCTACTAAAACAAGTGTCAGGAACTATTACAGTCAAGTTCCACAAAGGTTAGAGGCCCAGGAGGCCTTTGTGTCAGGTCCTAAAACAACATTGCTTTGGCAATTATCAGCCGAGGAAACCATAATAGTGTTCACACAACAGAAGAATGCGAAAACAGAGCAAGCTGTTCACAGGCAGTAACACCAGAGCTGCTCTCATAGTGACCACCGTCATGCGGGCTGACACTAGCAGCTGAACAAAATGAAAGTTAACCACCGCAGGCTACCAGGTGCTGCTTCCTTGCTCGTATGAAGCAATAAAAGACCACTGTTGGCTTTGGCTACTATTTAAAAAAACAAAACAAAAAAAAACCATGCATTTTGTCCACCTAATTATGTTGTGTAATTTGGCGATCTGGGGATAAGGCGCTGACTCCACAAGTAAAAATACATTGCCGCTAATTTCAGCAAGGCAAAAATGTTTTTGTACAACGTACTGCAATTTTTAATAGTTGGCTATTAGGCAAGGCAAAGCAGCTTTATTTACATAATACCTTTCATACAGAGGGCAACTCGGTATGCTTAAACACACCAGGACTGTATTAAATTGTGAAAAAAAAATACAGAATAGGGCAGGGGTCACCAAACTTTTTCAAACTGAACTCATGATTAATGCGAACGGCAACCACTTTGACACACTCTTCTGAAATGACAGATTTGCTCACATAAGCTTAATATATTATTTATCAGTAATCATAGTCATTTATGTGAATCTTACCTTGAAATGCAAGTGATTTTGTTACACAAGGCAAATGTTTTCATCCTAACTAGTGTTTATTTTCAAAGCTTATCTAGCTGGAGAGAAAATCACTTTTATCCACCCTTTTTCATTCAGTCGCAAACTACTGGAGACAGAATGGGCAGATATTTGTTGATTTGCACATCACTGGAATAACTCAGTAAACATGCTTGGAGTGAGGGGAAACTGTAAGCTTTTGGGTTTTCGGGACTTATGACAAATCCACGTGTCAGCGTCCACAGTGCACACAGACTTGAGCTCCAAATGAGCGAGAGCACAGTAGAATGGCTATAGGAGATGATAAATAATCCAGCTGTAGTCGGCCATAGGCAGAGTTTGCCTGTCAGTCCTGCTGGCCCAGAACAGCCTGGGGTTATCGTGATATACTGGCACATTTGGTCCGAGTGTTTGACTGCTTCACCTCCTAATCGTGCCTCCTCTGGGCAGTGCTCTCTGGGGAGAACCACCATCCTTTCCTCTTCCTGTGCCGCGCTCTTGCAGCACACTGCTATGTTGAACTGAGTAAACACGCACGTGTGGATAGAGGGCATTTGTTTAGTGAAAAGTTTGTCTGAAAACAAAATGCGGTACAGCAAAAAATCCTGATGTAGGCACCAGGGGTGTTTATTTTCAACTGCAGAGAGCACTAGGTTTAAGGGTGAAAGTTAGGGAGGCCTTATGGACGGATGGATGGATCGATGGATGGATGGATAGATGGATGGATACTTTTTCATCCCGTGTGGGGATTTGCATGTTCTTGACCAAACACATTTCATTAATGTAAAATTATGTTCTTATAGCATTTCCTCAAGTCATTTTCTGGCCCTATAAGAGATGCCATCCCCCAATCAGTTGCTGGATTAGCATATCATGAACACAAATCAAACCCTTCTTCAAATAAATATATCAGACTCTAAGGGTTCTATTTTCATTGGTGTTTTCTTTTAAAGGCCCCAGGCACACCTTACAATTTACAATTTACAATAGTCGAAGGCTTAGACTATCTTCGAGCAGGTCTAAGTTGCGGCGCAGGTGGTTTCACATGATTTTGGTCAGTTTGCTCCAAGAGCAGGCAAACACATTCTGAGCTGCTTGTACATCTGTTCCTTTCATTCATTTATAAATACGACAACAGCGTCCATCAAACCCTTCTCCAACAGACCTGATTCTAATGATCCACAGAAGCTGGAAAACAATTCTGATCATTTGATTCAGTTGTGTTGGAAGAGGGAGCTATTGTACACAGGCCCTCGAGGCTGCCAACCTCTGCCTAAGGTGTCACGATCCTGCCTGGGTGGGCGTTTCCTCACGAGCCGCATCTAACACAAATCCGGCCTCATTACCTGCTGCCTTTAAAAAGCGATGCCACGCCGACTACTGCTGTCGGAAAATTCGCCTCGCTCATGACTCTGTATCCCAAGTGCTCGAATTCTCTAGACGCTTCATGTTCATGCCTCGCAGTTTCTCGCCACGTATTTTCTTTGTTTCAAGTAAGTAGTATTTTGGTTGAAAATTATAGTCTCGGGTTGTATCATAGGCGCTTTGGGTTTTCTTGTCCTTTTATATTTGTCCTTGCCTTTTGCAAGTGTTTTTTGTTTATTTCCTGGCTTATTGTAACCAGTGTCCTTTGTTGTACTTTGTCGATCTTGCGTCATTTTTGGATAAATGAAACCTTTTTTGTCAATCCATATCTGAGTCTCCGTTTGAAGAATCCAATTCTGTCCAGTAACCCCAGACTACTTTGACATAAGGGCTCAGCTTGTGAATGTCACATGACCCGAAAACAGATGAGCTGGGACGGTGAGGAAGTATTGTTCGGGAAACCAAATAACACTTGGCTGAAAATTTTGCTTGTAAACCACTTTGCTTGTGAATGAGAATCCACAAGGTTCTCGCTTGTTTCTTTTTTCCATTTTACTGGAGCTGTGGAGAGCATGAAACTCACTGCTAACTCAATTCATTGCGACCAAGTTAAGGCAAAAATACATAAATAAATAAAAATTCATCTGGGCAACGGCTCACATGAAACTCAGCTTAATCCTAGGCATTTGTAAATCAAGGTACCTTTGTACGGTATAATCTGCCGTGCTTCTGAAAGTGTCCTCGCAGCTTTATTTCCACACTGAAGCTTACTGACACGGTATTTCATGGCAGTCAGGCTGCCTTGAAGTGGCCCATACAGGCCACATCTTCCTCTGTGGCTTGTCGTTTCTAAACCCGCCCATTTATTTTGGTTTGTGTCTTAAAATATATTTGTCTTATTTCTCTGACAAGTGGGATGCGGTGTAAAGAACAAAGACTGAACAAGTCTTTATAAAACAGCCAAAGCAAGCACAGAAATCCTACTGTTTGTGTATATGTAATGTGTGAAAAGGCATGGAAGTTGTAACTGCAAGAAGTTTGCCTGAGAAGCTCTGAAGAACTGTGCAGACATTACAGGAAGCAAAAGCCACAAAAAATGGGGAAAACAGAAATGTAACTAATTTTAAGTTATTTGGTTTTCCCTCCAAGACAATACATAAAAGTTTAGCTCACACAAAAATGAAAATGTGTATTTCGTTTTGGCAAGAAATTGTTTTCAGTGGAGTGGGCAGAGTGACCATATGGCATTCATGTAAAGCGAGAAGTCATTGTTTATTATAGCATTCACAGTCAAGGTTTCATGAAATAAAACGCACACATATACAGAAACTTGACCAACACACTCGCAGTAAAATCTGGATCAAGTCTCAGTAAAAAGCAACATTTTGCTGATGTTATTTTAATTGATAATGAGGGTTCCATTAACGGCGGCCCGGTGGACCAGTGGTTAGCGCGTCAACCTCACAGTGCAGAGGTACCGGGTTCAATTCCAGCTCCGGCCTCCCTGTGTGGAGTTTGCATGTTCTTCCCGGGCCTGCGTGGGTTTTCTCCGGGTACTCTGGTTTCCTCCCACATTCCAAAAACATTCATGGCAGGCTGAATGAACACTCTAAATTGTCCCCGGGTGTGAGTGTGAGTGTGGACGCTTGTTCGTCTGTGTGTGCCTGCGATTGGCTGGCAACCGGTTCAGGGTGTTCCCCGCCTACTGCCCGAAGACGGCTGGGATAGGCTCCACCGCCCCCTGCGACCCTTGTGAGGATAAAACAGATCGGAAAATGGATGGATGGATGTTCCATTAACCTTTCATGCACTTTTTATGGAATGTGGGTAGAAACCAGAGTAACTCACGAGACCTTAGTTCCAAACATCATTAAGTGACGTACATATGCATTATTATTTGACTTTTTTGCAACGTATACAGAAAATGGTCTTTCAAAAATCTCCTGTGTGGATAGTGAAGGTTTTATGATGGCTACAAATTATTACCTGGAGGGAAAACCTGAAAAAAAAATCAAAGGTTGGCCAGCATCCTGGAATGGATTGCGCTTGACTTTAAAATAGTTTTTTTCAAGTTCGGAACAATGTTTCCTTTGAGTACATACTGTTGCAACAAAAATGAAGATGTGTTGAGTTTCAAAGGACTGTGCTGCTCACCTCTATTGTATTGCCTGTCTATGGAAGGACCTGTCTGCTTTTATGAAGTTGATCAGAGGTGAGGGCCGCCTAGATTCTTGCCGCTGGTAAAAGAAGCATGCAGGCTCAAAGAAAAGACACTGTTGTCCACCTACACAAACTTTCCTCTGAGAGCCAAAAAAAAATTGACAGCTCTACTCGAGAAAGCATCGCGGAGACAGTACGAGTGAGCCACAACGAGAACTCAGAGACTTAAATCATGCAGGAGGGTGGGCAGCTACTCAGGAGGATGAATCAGAATTTCTCAGTGCATGGGTATACACTCTAAATATGAATTATTAAGGGGCTATCATACCCTCATAGTATGAAAATAAATCTAAGGATGGATGGAATGAGAAGGGATCAAGTTGTGGACTGGAATACTGATGTGGGGAGAGCTCCCTGAGGAGGTAAAGGTACTAAAAGACCAGTAGAATGCATGCTTAGATCTCTTGCACTATTTACTTGATTGTGTCTTTTAACATGTGCATCTCAGGATCCTCACAACAGTGATGTGACAATGCACTTTCAAACTGGAATCATTAAGCAGAAACAAAATGTATCATTTGATAGCCCACCTGAGGCTCATGGCAACGTTGCTCAATCCAGAAGTCTGCAAACAACCTTTTCCCAACTGTCTGTCACAGTGGAAATAGTGATAGTCACTTGGAAAAACCGAAAAACGGATTTTATAACTGCACATACATAGAATAGATAGTTGGAGGTGTTCCGAAGGTGAACAACAAACATTTTGATCCAAAAACGGTACACAAATGATGAAGGCAGACGACTCATCATCCACCACTGTTGAAAGTATGGATTGTACCTCAGGTCCCCAGTTGTCCAATGTCAAGTCGAGACCCAAAAGCGGCTACTCCTTCTCCAGAGTGAAGAAAAAAGTGAGCGCCCCTTGACAGATGTATTTTCTTTGTCTGAGGCAGCACTTCATCACAAAACCATTGCTTGAAAATGGCAACTCTCTGGGTAGGGAAGGCCTCCAATTACCCCCTTAGAGACAACATTTAAGAAATAGGCAGCTCACAAAAGATTAAAAAGTCAACATTTTTCACAGTAAAAGCTCCAAGAAGGTGTTCTATATCGCAAAAAGTGACTCATGTGAATGAAAGGAGGCATCAATCGGGTATAGAAAAAGCAATTGAGTGAATGTAATGAATGGAATCACATCATGAAATGATTCCTTCCTTTCTCAACATGCATGGGTGGATTGAAAAAACTTTCCTACAAACTGCGACACACATAGGTCAGAGACAGTGGCCGAGCAACAGAGGCTGATGTGCTTCCCGCGTATCTCTCCTTGCTTAGCAGCGGTGACGGGTTGTTAAAATAAGTCTGCATTTTCTCCCCGTGCCTGTGTGGGTTTTCTCCGAGTACTTTGATTTCCTCCCACAGTCCAAAAAGCATGCAGAGCAAACAGACAAACAACAACCATTCACACTCACAGGGACAATTTACAGCGTTCAATCAATACACCATGCATGTTTTTGAAATGAGGGAGGGAACTGGAGTACCCAGAGAAAACCCACACCCAAGCAGGCACGGGGAACACCTCACAGGAAGGCCAGAACCTGAAATCAAACCCCAGACCTCTGCACTGATGTGTGTGTGTGTGTGTGTGTGTGTGTGTGTGTGTGTGTGTGTGTGTGTGTGTGTGTGTGTGTGTGTATATTTATCTATATAAAATGATGTGTGTGTGTGTGCAGCATACAAACGTGGTCTCTATATTTCACTCGTATATGTGATGTACTGGATGGGATTTTACGGTTGCTGCTTTTATTTCCACATAAAAGAATCTCATATAAGCCTGTTAACAGAATAACCAGGAGCATCTTACAAGCTCAGTCCCAAAGCATTCTCGCTACACAAAACAAAAAGCCTGTACTGCTGCCCATGCCTGCTCATCTACTTTCACGTTCCTTCTCAGGCTCCACTTTCCTCTTTCACTTCAACCAACAAATGAGGACGCAATGCAAGAGGGTCTTTTTTTTTTCACCCATCCTTCATGAACTGTATATCAACAAAGCAGAATGAGGTATGAGGCTTCGAGGAGACAAGCAGCATGAAGTTCAAAAATATATTGATTTAGAGGAAAAATAAAGAAAAAGTGATAAGTGGACTAAAGTTGACTTTTGTTGCGATGTATTTTACCAGAATATCCTAATGTATACTCTGTGAAGGTATCACAAGAATCTTCGAAATCCAAATACAGAAATGGTTGCATAACTTATTTCAGCAACCAAAGTAAAGCATTCTCCAGTGGGTGGAGAGATCATCAGACTCTTTCGAAAGCCAGTATTTTTCTTTTGCTACTGTTCTGTATAAACTGGGATACAAAATGGCGGGATGAAGTGTGTTTAAAACAAGCTACAGATTGGCTGCCTGGTTATATGGAGAGAGAATGGGATTTGCTGTGGTGGACAATGACATATGTGCCATCCAGACTAAAACACACTGATCAGCTCCATTTACCAGAAGGTTGATCAAAATGAATGCAATGTGATTGCTTTCAGTTTGGTTTGTTTTGGGCAATTGTGAACAATATTTCTCAAATCTGGGTGCCAATCAAACAAGAGGTGCGAATATTTTAGTTCTTTTCACCTAATACCCGTACATCACAACTCCTGTGATTTTGAATCTACTTTTTCCTCCGTCACTTTTGGTCCGATGGAAAAAAAAAATAGCCGTGAACTGGACCAAATGAGCTCGCTGTGCGTCTTGCTGTTTTATATCGGTCTGGATCAGAGTAGCGCCCTGTACGAGAATGCTGCCTGAGAGAACAATCCATCGTAATTATCCTGGTCAGACTTGATTTTTACCTCATTCCAGGTGATCCAAGGCAAACAAGTCATGTTGAGGATGAATCCCTGAAACACGTGGTCTTCAAAAAGGATGTAAATTGAGATCAGCCTCCCGGATAGGAGCCCTTAATCAGCCGCCTGACTCAGGCTGTCTCTGAAGAGCGCTGAAGGCTCTTCATTGGAGGAGAGTTTAACATCATTGCGTGTGATTGACTGGACTCTGAAACATTGAGTGTTAAGGGGGCTCCTGGGGTTAGCCTGGTCAGACAGAACAAGTGGGAGCGAGAGAACGGCAGAGAGGAAGATGAACAGTAAATAGGTGGTCCGGAGAGAATAGGATGTTGGTCTAATGGGGCTTCATCACAGACTGTCTGTCATTCTGGTGAAATGAGGTCTAACGGGGTTGCAATGAAGAAAGTTTCACATCAGGGAAGAGATAAAATGCCGAAAGACTTAATTCATGAAAATTCACGAACAATGACATCAATCTGCTTGAAAACTAAGAATTGGCTTGTCTTCTTGAAAAGCACTTGTATCACCTTTACACAGGAAAGCGGTAGAAATGAGCGCCAAGAAGGGATAGGTATAACAAAATAAAAAGAAGTGGTTCAAAAAAAGTGGTCGTAATGAATTGGGGTAGGGCGCCCACATAAAGCAAGCACAAAGTCACATGAACGTTAAATGTGAAATCAGTGGTGTCGCAAGGTCAACTTTTATACTGTGCAGGGAAATTTTGCTGTTTTAAGTCTTCACATTTTAAATTATCCGCGTACCGGATGTGCTTCTGTTTTTGTTAGCGGTCGTAACTGCTGAGAATGAATAATGGGAAAAGGGAGCCATCTACTTCAGGGAGACACTATAGTTTCAAGGCTGACTCAGCCATAAGTGGAGTCCAATTTACATAATCACCGTAACTATTTAATGATTGGATATTCATAAAAAGACCAACAAAAAAAAAACAACAATTGTGCAAACTACTTTGCTAAAACAGTGTTTCAAAGCAGACAATTCCTCATGGCAACAAAAAGGCCAGTCAAGTCATTCCTACCCTTGCCTTGATGGATGCTGAATTTGATTCAAAGGGCATCACAAAATTCGGGAAATGCTTTTCGGTTGATCCGGGAACAGGAGATGAAAATTCAGCAGCCAGTCATCCTCTCTGTCCATCCCGTTGCCTCGGGACACAGCCTCTGGGTGGGACCTCACCACAACTTGGCCTGCCATCTCCACGGTAAGTGCTTTGTCACAAGAACTGCCAGGGGGCTTCGCATATGCCACCAAATCCCGGGTGTCTGCACATGTTCACTGTTACTGGAGGTAAGATTCCTGAATGAACTTTACAGTATGTTTGTCCCCGGGTTTTAGTTCACCTAAACTCTTCATCTCCACCAAAGGGCTTCATAGCCGAAGGACGCCATACTGTTTAATTCACGACAGAAGACATGCAAAAATGTTTTGGGTTTTACTCTGTCCAGAAATATGTTTGCGGTGGTTGGTTTTACACTTCAAAAGAGCACCACCTGTGTAATCTAAGCAACAATCGTCCCATTTTGAATGTATGGAAGATAATGGCAGTGTCCAATATCTACTTCTCGGCACGTGGTCACAGTAATGAGCCAATCATGAGCTGTGATGTTGTCATGTGATGTTGTCACTGGGGTAGAATGTGCTGCAGTCAATCACAAACCTCCACTAATAGAGTAATTAAGTCATACTGTATTTATTATTTATTTATTTATTTTTTTGCATGAAAAAAAACCCTCCTCTAGCTCATAGATATAAAATAATCAAATCCCAAATAATAATTACGGCAGTAACTGAGCCTGCCTTCTTGGCCAGATATTCATATACTGCTGTGCAAACTACATGATTGAGCTTTTGTAAACATGAAATGTCGTATTTTTCACAGACATAAACAGAGGGCCCCCTGTCGTATAATTATTGGTTGTGTGGACTTCAATTTTACAGTGATGCTGAATTTGTGAGGCTTGGAACCCTAACTGACAAGGTACTATTTAGTGTCTGTTTTTGACAATGTGGTATTATCAAAAGGTTATCGTGGCATTTCGAAAAGATTACTTTTTTTTTCTACTTAATAAAAATTGGCATTTTCTATGTAAGAATTGGGCAAGATTAATTTAGCATGAATACATTCATATATCAGTGACCAACCAATGGCTGAAATAATCACAACCACGTGTTATCTGTTCTTTACTAGGTTAGCCATACCGATAAAACGGCATCAGGAAATGTTCATTTTGTTGGCTATCATACAGACCAGTCATATATGTAAAGTTTGCACGCAACCATGACTTCGTCTGGTTCGTGGTTGCAACAAAAGTGTGCTCCCCAAATGCTACGAATCAATACACGTACATGTGTTTTCTCTATTCTAACACCGGTCTTGGGTTAGTCATAAACACACAAAGAAGAGGAAATCCTAGGCTGGAAGCCCCTGCAGCTTCCCAGAGAGCATTCATAATTGATAAGTTCAGAAATCGATTAGATAGTGTATAACTAGTCATGAAATATTGAAATCAGCTCCAGGGTTGTGTGTTAACACGTTGATTTGTCTGACCAATGGCGGCACGTAGGAACCATTTTAAATCAGACAATGTATCGACAGTATTACTGTAGTAACATTCTCAGTAGCCTTGCTCAAGAATGCAGTTAACCTGAAAAGATGTAAAAGAAAATGTCATATAGACTGGACACAAGGCCAGTGCAATAAAGATGAATCAGAAAAAAAAGTAAAGGCCATAATATATGGGAGTGTGTGCGTGTGGGGTGGAGGGTGGTAGTGCCCATGTTGGTGTTATCAAGAGATCTGAAAGAAGTTATCATCTTGGGTTCGTGAAACAGAGCGGTTTGATTTCTTCAACTTTTGCTTTTATTCCTTTGAAAAAGCACTTGAAAGCCTTCCTGAGGTGAGGGGTATAGAGAAGCGGTGGTTAGGAATGGCCAGGGGAGTGTAAAATGGCTACCTCTTGGAAGACTCAGAGGTCCAAACGCGCAGTGGTCCACAGCGACTGTACAACCAAACATCTCTCAAGATCCTTCGGTTAGGAAGAGAAGAAACCGATGATGGCATCAAACCGCAGTAGAAGTGAACTGAATCTCCATGCTTGGAAAAAGGAAGACCTTCTTGCATACTGTATTTGAAAATACCTTCAGCTTCCCCTTAATAACTATCCTGACACTTTTCTAACTTTGCAATGAGTTAACTTTGCTTATACAAAGAAACACAATGGGTCCCTGAACTTTGGCTTGTTCACCCTTAGAAATGCCTTTTGGTGGTCTTCTTGTGGAAGTCTCACAGTCAAACTTAAACATCCATGACAAATCCAAACATGTTTAATTTATGATACTATTAACGGAAGTTATAATACATTAATATTTAAGATGCAGCCTTTTTTTTTTTTTTGCACGATAATCTTTTTTTTTTTCCATTAAAAGATCAAAAACAGCAAGGCCGCCTTTGAACCGCTGGACATGCAAGAGCAAGTTAAAACTATCAATTATAGAAATCGGCTTGAAAGCATGGAGTCGATTCTCTGTCAATGGAGTTCTCTATGGCCAAAAGATGAGAGAGATGAGCTAAAGCCGCTACGTGGTAGACGACTCACGAGCTTTACTTGATCAAAGTGAAGGTATTTCTGCCCCACAGAAACACCAACACCACCATTTTTTTTTTTTTTTTTTTTTTAATTCTTGACAACTACTAATGTATCCAGTGAGTATACCGTATTTTCCGGACTATAAGTTGCAGTTTTTTTCATAGTTTGGCCGGGGGTGCGATTTATACTCTGGAGCGACTTAGGTGTGAAATTATTAACACATGATTATGTCATTTCACATGTTATTTTCACATTAAACCACAAGATGGCGCACTCGGCCTGTGTTGATAAATCGACGATGAGTCTGACGTAAGCGACGTAGAAGAGGAAGCGGCTCATCGTCTACCTCCCGAGTTGGGGGAGTTGTTTAAAAGTGACACCGGGGATGAAGATTTCATTGGATTTAGTGATTTGGAGTGAAACTGATAGTTTGGTCAACTTGCTAGCATGTTCTTTATGCTAGAGTTATCTGAATAACTCTTAATATGTTACGTCGTTACTGACATTACCAGGCATGTCAGTCATGTAACATTAGTATACCGTACACTTATTCAGCCTGTTGTTCTCAAGTTTATTTTTTTAAAATTGCCTTTCAAGATGACATGTATGTTTTTGGTGTTGGATTTTATCAAATAAATTTCCCCCAAAAATGCAACTTATACTCCAGTGCGACTTATATATGTTTTATCCTTCTTAATTATGCATTTTTTTGCCTGGTGCGATTTATAATCCGGAGCGACGTATAATCCGAAAAATACGGTAGATGATTTTTAATCTGCATTGCAACATCCTTTTATTGTAGAGGTGCATCAGCAAAGCCACGCCACACGAGTGACGCCTTCAATCTTGACCGGGCTCGCTCCCCGAAAACCGCTGTTACGAGACAATCATTACAAATTGATTGCAAAATAGCTAACAATCATGATTAAATCATTAAATTCTCGTCTATGGTTGGGAGAATGGGGCGAAAATTAACTTCCCGCAACCTCATTTTTTTTCTCTAAACACGAAATAATGATTTTCTGCCAGTCTAATTACAAAGCCAACATCTTATCACAGCTGCATCCAGAGGGGATTATCACATGCGCCGGTATTAGACCTCATTACCAGGCTGAGTGCAGAATTATTACATCTTGTAATTGGATGGTGAGATTTATATACAGATCAGGCCACTTTCTGTAAGATTGTAATTACAGGCTCCGTTGGTTAGCTACTTATCACTCAGCAGCGGAGTGCCGGAAATCGCGTTTGATTAACCTCTCACCCTGTCGACGGGAAGGAGGGGAAAATCGCTGTATCTTCCATGTCTGTTTTAGGGACAACAACATCAAACAATTTCTCGCCATCTCGCTCTCTTCGCTGCCTGATTACATCCAACAGCTGGCGTTTGTGCCGTGAATGCGAATAGTGCGGAAATGATCGTCTAATTCGCCACTTACTCGGGTTAACCTTAAAAAGGCTGAGGAGGTGAAGCAGTGTGCTCCAATTAGCTGGAAGCTTTTCAATGGCTACAAAGGTAATTACACCAGGCTAGAGTACGTACTGGTCTTGTATCCATTCATTTGACTTCAACCGAGTCTGTATCTATTGTTTCTTATCATACTGTTAAACATGTTGAATTGAAGTTTTTTATCATGAGAAAAGCATTATAAATTTCAACAAATTGGGTCGACTGGTGTATATATGTTTGAGGCTCCACTGTAACAGCTCCGCCAACATATGGTAATAAAGAGTGAAAACAGGACAAATGCGGACACGCGAAATGAAAAACGACAAAAGGGGAAAGAGAACAAGACGCGCGCACGTTGTAACGTGAAGCTGATGGACACCGCAGCTCATTTAGGGTGCGGCATCCTGCAACTCAGCAGGAAAAGCTTCAATCCGACATGTCGGGATGACAACGCGGCTTGGAAAAAGGAATGCATCAGCACCTCCTACTCACTTCTCTCCCCCTGCACTCGGTTACAATCAATACAGGCCTCCATTTTATGAGACAAGGAGTTAACTTGTTCAATTATGCTGCAGACAGCTCTATTCTTTTGTAACAAGTAATCTGGATAGTGAAATCAATAGTGACAGGCTTATGGCACGCTAGCTAATTACATATTAGCTCCAACCAATGGTGGCGCGGCTCATAATGGAGATGTAGTTCCACTTCATTATGGGAAAGACTGTGGAGGGAGCGAAGGCAGCGGGTGCGTGGGGGATGGGGGGGATCAATACCAGCATAGACTCACACATGTTACAACACACATGTAAAGGGTCTGCTTTTCTCCAACTCTTCTACTTCACAGGATCCCTCATGGGACCACGTGGTGTTGTCTGATGGCAGGCAGATGGGGCGGGGGCATTTGAGGGTCCTGGGGTCGCAACCTCCTCCACCCTCTCTGAAATAAATTACTCTACCAGTCTCATACACAAATGTGCCACGTTCTTTGCCAAACTGTCAAGCGATCAGGAAGGTAAATATCCCCTTTTTTTATGCTTGTCTTCTAAACACACACACACACACACACACACACACACACACACACACACACAATTAATGCCGCACACTTCACAACAAGGTCACATTTTGAATCAAAGGTTGACGACTAAGGGGAAAAGGGAGGATTTAAGACAAACAAACAAAAAAAAAACTGCATAACCTTTCGAAACCGGATTGTATCTGTGACCTCTGCAGCTAATTGCAAATTAAACTGCATAGCTTCTTTTGTTTTGGGGAGGGGGGGGATGTTTCCATTCATTTTCCTCCATTATTGTTATCAGCTTGTAGGATTAGCTGGAGACTAAAGGCGATGATGCTGTCTAAGCCGATGTCAACTGTACAAGTACGCATCCGTCCCTTCTGTGAGAAAATTGTAGATTAAGATAAAGCATCTTGAGGGAGAATGGCGAAGCAAAGCCTTTGACAACCAAGCCAGATACAGAGTCATGTTTATCAAGTGGCAAGGTCAAATGGCAGAAAACCCAGAAAATTTGGAATTCAACCTCAAATTTTCAAAAATCATCCACCTTAAATATTACACAGTTTGTGGTCACAGTGCGGCTCCAGTACACATGCGTCCCTTGTAAGGATAAATGGTCGTAGGATGGATGGATGATGGTCATAATGTGCAATTACATCATATCACACGATATTGAAGTCGCCTGTGGTGATCACTTGCTCATTTGATGAGGGTGCTTGCATACGTTGTCTGTGAGCAAACCGGCCAACCGCCGTGACAATTTCCGCAAAGAGATTTCTCCGTGCGGGATACAAGTGTGACGCATCAAAAAGGAATGAGAGGAGCCGCTTTGACCGGCAGCAAATGAAATCGGGTGTGTTCACACCCGCAACAGCGCAAACTACCCTGCTTAAAATGCTTCCGCTTTCGCACGTCTGTAAAAATACCAACACTCGGCCGATCACACCTCACAGATTTACGTCGCAATGATGTTCCGCTGGTTATGAAAATAGAATAAAGGTTGTTTGATTTTTTTTTTTTCGCAATGATGTTCCGCTGGTTATGAAAATAGAATAAAGGTTGTTTGATTTTTTTTTTTTTGAGTGCATTAGTAATCGATGGTTCACTTGCACTTGTATGGATTAAAAAATGACTAAATCACGACCTACCTTAAATCACAATCACTCTGTGACAGAAGGGATGGGCTGACGATGAGGTAGCCTACTGCCACACTAAAAGTACACAAAATAAGAGTAATCCCTTCTCATAATATCCTATGATGCAATTTAGATTTATTGAAGTCATTAATACACTTTAGCAGGTTCGTCGACAATCGCCGTGACAGAAGCATCGTTTAGCGCTCGCGGCGGAACAATGAGGCGACGCGAGAACACAGCTCAACTGCATTAGGCCAGAGCTCAATTAGATGCATTTTAATCTAAATATGCCTCAATATGCTTTATTGTTCCCCTCTAATTTCCTGGCTCTTATTCCATATGGAGCTGCCGGTTATCAAAGAAGCAGGCTTTATGACTTGTGAAACACTGCTGCTCATCAGTCTTCAGCCCTTAATGCGCTAGACATGAATAGCTCGGCAATGAGGGCACGGGCTCGGAACAAATGCCTGGGATTTCTGGTGAGAATGTGTTTAAGGCTATGAACTATTAGCTGGAGGGATCCAAGCGTCATTAGCACCAAGTGGTAAACAGGATTAAAAATGTGCAGAAAAGTGCACATAAGCTGCCCTTCATCGGCAATGACGCATGAGGCATTTGTTCAGAAAGTGGAAATGTCGCTTGTACGTTATGAATGAAATACTTTTCTCACGAGAATAAATGAATCAATGGTAAATCAATTCTCCAAAGGGATCAAAGGTCTTCTGGAGGAGCACTGATGTGACAAAATACTTTTGTATCACATTGTTTGAAGACATCAGACTGAATGTAAAAGTAATTAATGGCTTTTTATGATGAATATATAAGGCGGACCTCTTCTGTTTGTGTTCCTTTCAGACCACCACAGACTATATCACCCTGGCTAGCAGATGGAGGAACAAAGTCGTGGCATGAATTTTTCACCTTGGAGACGTTATTTGAGCCGTAACAGTGACGGGACAACAAACAGAAGCCGGAAATGGGAATGTGAGGTTTCACACTTCTTTAATGAACGCCACACCCTTCCACTTGTGTTGTTCTTGCAGGTATAATACTCAGCTTGCCGGATGCCGTGCCGCTGTGTGAAAGCAAACAGAGTTGCATCAATTTCCCGTCTTTGCTGGGTTTGGTGCAAAAGGCAAAGGTGGCTGGATCTTTGTTGCATCCGTTATTTTCCTCCCTTATTAAATCCATTGACCTGGATGAGGAGGGTGGAAATGGTCAGCCCAGGTGGGGTCTGGTGCAAGGGCCAAACCATTTGAGGCGGATGTGGGGAGAGAACTATAAATCAGGAACAGCGGGGGCGAAGAGCAAGTCCGGATTTATAAAGACGTTGTGCTCGGCCGGCCCACTTGTGGACGTCATGATGAATTGTCGAGTGTGGTGCCAAGGTAAACTACTTCATTATGGCATGGCCGAGTGGTCATTAATCTCCCCGGGAGGCCGGCATCCTAAAGGGATCGCCAGACCAGAGAATTTATTCAGGCCTGGAGGTAGCCATTTCATTAGGCATTCAATCTGTTCACTCTCCCCCTCACTCACTCTTCTGGCTTCATCTCTCACTCAGCACGTGTTAGCCATCACCACCGTTTAAATAATCTCTTTGGTGACTTGTCTTTATTTTTGCAAGTTAGACTCTCCCGATTTCATTCGGTTTTCTTTCTGGGCTTACTTGAGTTTTGATACACTGAAAGTAGCCATTTCATCAACCTGTAGGTTGTCACACAATGACTCCCATCGCATCGTCGTCCATCAGACGATATATATGACAGCTACTTACAGTAGCTCTCATTCAGGAAATAGTTGCTTGTGTGCATGAAGCAAAAGCATTTGAATGACATGGAAAACGTGGTTCAGCGAGTCACGTTGTTGACAGGATGACGATTATTTTTTTTCTATTTTAGGTAAACGCAGATGGCAATTTGCCATCCCCGCGAACACGGTGTACACGCAGCTTACTATTTGGAGCACTGTGCATGTTCAAGGGTGGACTCGAAACTGCATCTTTATTCACAATACAATTTGTTGGTATGGAACATTTGGATTAGTACTGTACAGAGGCATACCAAGTTCCGACAGCGAACATATTGTGTAAAGAGACAGAAAATGTATTTTGCCTTGTGCACACTCCATCAATACAGTGCAGCTCAGCCTTTGGCTTGTTGGGCTTACATGAGTTTTGATACACTGAAAATAGCCATTTCATCACCCTGTAGGTTGTCACACAATGACTCCCATCGCATCGTCGTCCATCAGACGATATATATGACAGCTACTTACAGTAACTCTCATTAGGGAAATAGTTGCTTGTGTACATGAAGCAGAAGCATTTGAATGACATGGAAAACATGGTTCAGCGAGTCACGTTGTTGACAGGATGACGATTATTTTTTTTCTATTTTAGGTAAACGCAGATGGCAATTTGCCATCCCCGCGAACACGGTGGACACGCAGCTTACTATTTGGAGCACTGTGCATGTTCAAGGGTGGACTCGAAACTGCATCTTTATTCACAATACAATTTGTTGGTATGGAACATTTGGATTAGTACTGTACAGAGGCATACCAAGTTCCGACAGCGAACATATTGTGTAAAGAGACAGAAAATGTATTTTGCCTTGTGCACACTCCATCAATACAGTGCAGCTCAGCCTTTGGCTTGCTAATATCATTGCGATATGCTTTTGGTCGCTCGTCAAACTGCATCATGCAAATGTGAATAATAGAGCAGAACATTAAAACATACACACTAGAAGCAAAAGCAAATTCCATTGATGTATTTGCAAGACAGTTCCTGTGACCAAAAATAAAAAAGTAAAAGACGTGATCTTAATTTAACATTTAATTTGACCTGTTTCTCAAATGTCCTTCGGTCTACAGTCTGGTTCTTGAAGTAAAAATATCTATGTCAGAAAAACATTCTTTCTTGATTAGCTACTCTGTCATTAAAAAAAAAAAAAAATTATGAAAAAAATAACAGTCAAATTAATTGGTCACTTATTCTCTCCACAGCCAATCAAGAAAATGTAATCCATATTTCATCCTCGAAAACAACCCATACATACAAGTTTGTAATCCAAGCGTTGACATTTCAACTCTTTCAATCAATTCTGTTCCATTTAAACAATATAACAAAAGAGGCTTAAGGTTCTCATTCAGATGGGGTGAGGAAAAGGTGAGACAGAAAAGGGACTTCCCAGTGGTAAACAAGTGCTGGCTACTTCCAAATGTGTAATGGTGTTGTTACATGGGGCGAAAGCCTGAACCAACATCTTATGGGAGGGCCGACACACACTGTTCAATTATTAATGGCCACTATTCAACATGTACATGGCATCATAACAAAAGATCCACAACAGCTCTGACCAAACATGCACAAATACATCCATCCGTCCATTTTCTCCAGCCTTCTGGATCCCAGCTGACTTTGTGAAGGGGCGGGGCACGCACCCTGGAGTGGTCCCCACTCCATTGCAGAGCATACAAAACAAACAACAATTCACACGTTACAACATTCACACCGTTGGTCATTTGGATTCTTCAAGTAACCGAAAATGCTTCTTTGTCAATAGTGGAAGAAATCCTGAGTTGGCTATCCGCGGTTAACCCATAAGAGCCCACGGTGACACCAGTGTAACAAACAGTTTGAACTCCCCAGTATCTTTTTTCAACGGCTATCCGCGGTTAAAAGCCAAAGAGTGAGAACAACTTGAATCTTCTGCTGTGAGGCAGACGCCACTGTGTCACGTTAAACCACTCTACCACCAAATACAGAATCACAGAACGCTGAATTAATGTTGCATATAAAATGTCGGTAACTGTGTTAAGCACGACTGAGGTGGTTTTGTGTGAAACCGCTAACATGCTAACGCGGTTCGACACCACCGATCCTCACGCTTTATCCCTGCCTGACAGACGCATGTTGTGGTGTCTGTAGTTCCACCATATCAGACTCGGTGTCATGTGACCTTGAATCTACAAACGCAAGAAAAGAAAGTCTTCATCTCCGTGTGTTTCCTCGCTCATCTCCCGAATGGATTTAACCCTATATATGTGTGTGTGGAATAATTTCATCAACGACGCCGCGTCCCGGTGGGTCCTTTCCACTTTAAACACTTAACGGGTTAAATAAATAATGACAGGCTCGGGCGCCGCGTGCGCTAACGTTAACCAGCCACTAGCTCGGGGTCCCACAGCAGCAGGAGTCCTTAAAGTGAATCATTCGCTTCCGCTAAGGCCGTCGCTCCGCAGCTATTCTGCCAGCAGATTATGGGCCTTTAAGTAGCAGCCGTGCCTGAAATGTGACTCGGGGGGCTCGCGGGCTGTCAGAGAGGAGGCGAAACCCTCTTGAGGGAGATGCAAGGATATGGCAAAAAGCAAGGACAGACGATAAATCTATCGATAAGAAGACATGAGGAAATGGTTCTCAAGGATAATCAAAACATAATGTAGTGCAGATTGGACATATCAAGAATATCCCAAACTAAAAAAAGAGCCATTTCGACCCGGTCTCCACGGAAAAGGCAATACTGGGAGCCGCAAACACTTTTTGAAAATCTGAAGCAACAGTGTTGTGCCCATCTTGGGTGACTTTTTGCTGTAATGCTTGAGTGACTCAAACTTCCTTGTGTGACTTTAACATACGGCACTTGGCCAATAAAGAGTCATTCTCCAAAAGACATTTTGACATGATAGGTTACACGAAACTATTCTTTGTGCATCGTCATGCAGTAAAGCATGCGTCGCTTCCTTATCCTTGCCTTAAAGCTGATAATCGTATTACAATATCACCATCCCATCAAAGAAAAATCAACAGTCAATAACATAAGTCTTAAACACACTCGAGTTTTCTCTTTAATGCGAGTGCACCACTTGACATCTGGTGCCATCTCATTGCATAAAAGGGGAGAGAAACATCAAATCCCCCACTCCTCTGAAACGACACCTGAACATCAATATGTGGTCACCACCCATCCATCGTGAGAGTAAAAGCTCTATTGATTTCCTCGCAGATTAAGGATCCTGCTGGGAGCAATTCAAATCCTAGAGATGAACAAGGTAGCATGTATAATCTCAAATCTAGGTTGGTTCACAGGATGCGTACAGCCTTCAAAATACCCTTACATTTGACTTGACGTTAGAGAGACAATAAATCGGTGGTAATATTTGTATAAGTGTACAAATGTGTCTACATCCACGTTGATAAAAGTAAAATCTCAGCTCAGCCCTCCACTGACACCATATTATATTCAGTGATATAAATGACTAAGTTAAAGTAATGTGTTATTAATCTTAAGCATGTGCAAAATTCTTAGAAAAACCATGGGTCTTATTTTAACGATGGCACTTTAACTTTAATTATCTTGGGTGCTAGGTTCAAAAAACAAAAGATGAAAACCCTGCTAGTTTAGCATTCGCATTAGCATTTCATTCGTTACTAGTATTTACCATAAGCATGCATCCAGTGGAACAAGATCTCGCTCTCCTTCTTTCTATTTCCAGCCATCCAGCATACATCCATCTTCTAATCTGCTTATCCTCACGAGGGTCACGGGTGTGCTGTCTTCGGACAGTAGGCGGGTACACCCTGAACTGGTTGCGAGCCAAACTCCACACAGGAAGGCCGGAGCCAGAATCGAACCCTGCACCTCTGCCCTGTGAGATGGACGTGCTAACCAGTCGAGCATCGTGCCGCACTTTCTATCTGTCATTCTAAAATTTATTTCCCCCCGGAAGTTTTCCTGACCTCCTTCCTTCCTTCCTTCAGAGTTCATTTCTATTCTTGCTCTGATTTTCTTCCTTTGCTGAAACCTAAATTTGTACTTATGTTCCTTCATTTCCTCAGTTTTTTCAACCTCTTTTCTGCATTCTTTCCCCTGAGACCTGCTTTTTTTTCCTCAACATCCTTTCCTCCCCAACCTCTTTTCAGCCTTTCTTCCCTCCTTACTTCTTTCCTTCTTTCCCTCACACTTTTTTTCACGCATCCATTCTTCCTTCCCTCGCTTCACTTACACATGCTTTCCTGCACTTTTCTCAGTTCCTCTGCAACACTGCTTTAGAATTCACTTTCTTTGCTCTTGACTCAAATAATTTGCCAATTTCCATGGTGCTTGTCAAAATAATCATATTAATAAAGTGTCCACAGTAATTACTTTTGGCCACCCCAGTCATAAAAGTCATCACTCTGCAGTTTCATTGTAAAAATGCAATCACAAACGAGTTCATTTAGACCTAAAAGATTGGTGTATTCCATTTTAGAAGTTTGCAGACATAGATCTGCAGTTCCCAGAGTCAGACACACATACAGTACACACATTTGCAGTCCTTTCGTCCTCCCTGCTTTGCTGTGCTGCTGAGCTCAGGTATCCTGATGGCATTGATGATGCGTCACGCAGTCAACCCCGATGACCTCTGTATCCTCTGCCTGCTTGATGACTGCTCTGATGGATAGACGGGTCTGCAAATGAAACCTGAGGCCAGACCGAATGGCAAAAACAGACTTTCGCCTGTTATTTGCTTCATCATCTGTTTAGTTCAGGCTTTAGGACATCATACTAGTGCTCCAAGCTCGTAGCCTTGACCAATGAATTTCTGCTTAGCATATTTCGATGGGCATTGGAAATACATTCTGATATCTGACAGAAGTGATTTGGAGCTATGCGTTTCATATTTAAATAGTGTCCTATTGCTTGGAATGCACATGAATTAGCCTACGGCGTTTCCCTTATTTACAAATGATGTTTGGTTGCATTGCATCGCTGGAGCTCTCAAAAGAGAGACGATTGTTGAACATCACTTGCAGTAGAATCGAATTGCTGTTGTCACATGTCCTCATATTATATTTGCAGGTCTACATTGTGGTTACACAAAGCAGTAAATAAAGGGACAGGAATCAATAGCAGTCAGTGATAAGGGCCTAAAGCAGCTAAATATGAAATACAACCTAACAAAATGGTATGGATTTCCAATGGGGGCCACGTGACACGGGCTGCTTTGAAATGCAAATATTAACTTATGCACAATGTCCTTCTCAAGCCTCGCCACCTATTGATCGGCTAAAACAAATTCCATTGATCAGTGAATATTTAATAGGGATAATTAAATCTCTCCTGAAAGTACTTAGAGCCCATTTCCACTTTTCAGGATCTTACAGCCCCCACACCTTTGACGCCTGCCACCAACTCACTTAAAGATTCAGTGCCGCTCAATTAGAAATAATGGATAATTGGGTTAAAAATAGAAAATGAACTTGGTTAAAGTCGGTTTCTTTTCAAAGTGGTGTACATATTATAGTATCGAAGTAGTTATCTGTCATATCCCGTCTGCTTTTGTGTAATAATTTGTTTGCCAAGATTGCTATGCATTGGAGTTCAATATTAGTAAGTTCAATATGCCATTTGCGTGGTAAAATAACTGTTGTGTGATGCCATTTATGAATCACATGCTCCACTAGGCAGCCAGATGTGTTTGTCGTCATAAATTCTATTTTTGTTTTTTTCATGGTTATCACACATTTTCCTCTTTATCATCTGCAGAACACCTCAAAATAGCCAAAGAAGTCAAAACAAGCCATAAAATACATACTCACTGCGAAGATTTGTATTGTCTTGTCGTACAATCGCTAAATCTGTCATCCACTTTTGTCAACCACATTGCGCTTTTAACATGCTCAGTATTGATTCCAATTGTTTAATGGCGAATGTAACCCTTTTATCTGTAAGAATGTTAAACGCCAGACTGTAATTTTTCTCAAGAGCCTCATCTGAATGTGAAGGGTGGAAAAAAAAACATCCCCTTCATCGAGCGACATGATTTATGACAATAGCAGACGGGCAAACAGGAAAAGGTTGCTGTCAGGATACCATGAGAGGGCAGCTCTTACTTGCATAGACCGCTGTTATACAAAGTAGCAATCAATAGCCCTTTTATTAGTGACTGCAATCAATGTACCTGTGACTGAGTGGGCCAATTAATGCAATCGACCCGCGGGACAAGAAGAAAGCAGGAGATGAGAGCAGGGCGAAGGGGAAACACGGAATGGGAAGGGGACGAGCGGCAACCTACTCAGGTCGTGTTTTCTGTGGATTGCGGGGGAGAGATTCCCACAGTGTCTGCCGCCGAGGGTGCCCTGACAGAAAGCAGAGATCGCATATCTCCCGAGAGGAAGTGAAAGTGTGTGTATTGGCGCGAGGGGTGGGGTGGGAGGGGGTCACTAGTCTACAAACAACCCCCCTTCCCTTGCAATGCCATCTCCGGATGTTGCGATGAGCTGCACTGGGAATGCACCACTCCGAGTCTTCTCACCGCTGCTTCTGAATAATAATGAAGTCATCAGGTCAACACTGTGACACGTTTCCTCTGGCTCACGTATTATATCACTTACCAACATTATGCATTTCATACAAAACTGCAGATCTCATTAAGATTTGCTGTCTTAATATCACATAACATCCATCAATCCATTTTCCATAGTCTTTTTTCCTGATTAGGTCCTTGGGTGAGCTAGCACCTGTCCCACATGACTTTGGAAGAGAGGTGACTCATAGGGCACAAGGACATATAATGCATATTATGGGCATATGGGATAATGCCAGTGTACCAGAGAAAATATGTAGGGCTCTATTTTTGTAAACAGTGCACATGCGCTCGGGTGCTTGATTGTCGTGCCGGTGTGAGTTTTGCTTGGTATGTTTGGGAATTCGGCAGACTGTGTTGCGCCAGGCTAGGCGTTCCGGCAGACGGAAAGCATTTTCTTTTACACGCCCTTTGTGCAACTGACAATTTGGTGTCTGAAGGTAGGCTACTCTCAATGTTAGACTGTCTGAATGCCGGTCTAAGTTGTGGCGCAGGGGGTGTAACGCGATTTTGGTGAATTTGATTGAAGTGTAGGCAGATTCTGAGCAGATGTGTGTGTGATGGATGTCATGATATTCCATTCAGAAATATGGCATCCGCATTATATTTTTAAAATCATCCCCACAAATTGACTCACTGGATTCCATGCATGACTGACGCGCAAAGTTCATATGATCATCCCGACTAGTAGATAAAAAAAAAAAGGTTGGCCAGGGTGATCACAGATCACCGTTGTCAAGTGGGCACTTGGAGACAGCCTTCCAGCCTGATCGTGCATCCCTGTGAGGCAAGTTTTATTTTTAAGAAACAATATCATGAAGTCAAAAGAGCGTCAAGTTTGAAGTACAAGGCCATGGCGGAGATGCTCTTCAGACATGAACCCCTTTCAGTATTTGCACATGGGTGTCCTGTTCCCGAAGAATCAGAGGTCAGGGGTTTGCTGCCTCATGTCAGTTGGCAGCGTAACACTCGCGTCTCCGCCTCCCTCTATCAGCGTTTCACTCTAAAACACCGACCTCCCCTTCCTGCAGGAAACTCTCTGGGCCAGCGTGACGACGGCTTGAGGAGGTGTCATGGAGCGAGAACCGGAGCGAGGTGGAAGGAAGAGGTCATGGCGGAGGAGGACGAGGAAAGAGACTGTAGGAAATGACAATGTGTGTGAAGTGATAAGCCCGCGGCAAAGACCCCGGCACCCTGAGGGAGGACTGGGGGCTACAAGGCTTTAGCCTCAGTGCTCAGTCCAACCACATTCCCCAATGACACCGGCCAGTCTTCTTATTGCCAAGTAGCTATGGACCAGACAGAGCTTCTGTCTGAGATGTTGTGTTTATAAGAAGATCCATCCATCCATTATCCAAACGGCTTATCCTCACGAGGGTTGCAAGCTTCTTCTCCGTGTCGAAAAAGATCAGTCTTCCCGTGCAGTATGAAGACATCCTAAAGTATTTCCCTCCACATATTGTACGCACACTGTTATAAAAGTTACAGAATTCTTGCACAAAGGTACTCTATGCAGTCTTGATTGAATTCAGTCTCCAAGTTACTTCTTTTGAAAATATGACTTGTCTGTAAGGAATGTTATGACATCATCAGAACAAAATGTGAGTGCACTTTATCTGAACTAGCACCTTCAATGATTTTTTTGTTTGTTTTTTTTTTAACAAGGACATTGCACAACAAATGTGTTGCACAAACCAGATACAGCTGCAAGCTAATTTTCATCTGTAGTCCCTTGGGCAGTTTTTGCAGTGAACTGATGAAGTCCATATACAAAAACATGAATAAAATATTCCAGAAACAGCAGCAAAAACATCCTTTCACCAATAGTCCAAATACATCACAGACACACACCGCTTACTTTGTGCCGTCAATATACCGTATATGTATATGAAGTAAGGTCTCATCAAGTACACCGACAGCCAGCACGACATGCAGACAGTGACACCAGGCACTTTGATGTCAAAAAATGTCAGCACTATTTTTAAATATTTTTTTTTCTGGTCAACCATGAAATTTTTGGCTTTCGAGTATTGGTGTTCCTTTTTAGTTGAAATGTTTTGCTCTTTTCTTCACAGCATCGTAGTGTGCGCTGGTAACAAAATAACATGCCTTGTGGCACTTGGTGCACATTTTACTTATTTGTCCTGTCAAGCCTGATTTACTGAAAAGCACAAACGTGCTTTTTGTATATTACGCTGAACAACTGTATGGCACAAACAACAAGCCTATGAACTCTTCGTGGCACATTGAACATGTGTTAAATATTACTTCATCAAATTAAAACTGATGCCACAATGCAAGAACAAATGCAGAAATATTCGCATGAATGAGGCAGGAATAGGATAATCCCAAACAATCCCTTTTGTTTTGCAAAACAAGAACACATCAAACCCTCATCTTGGTGAGAATTATTCCCACCGAACCTGGCTCCCGTCTTTATCTTGTAATCTACCCCGAATGCTATTCATAATGCCTTTCGTAACAGTCTGTTCAAGCAAACATGAAGCAAGGTAGTTTTTTGGCACCACTTTTCATGGGGCTAAACACGAGTGAACCGAGACCAGAAGGGACCTTGGGTTTTTTTTTCCTGCTGCACCGCTGGAAACTTCAGAAACGCTCGTGTGTCCATTGAATCAGCTCCTTGAATGAAGGCTTTCAATACTTAGGCTAGCTCTCATCACATTTGCTCCTTCTCAGTGAACAGTTAGTTGCATTTGGTGCAGTTCCGCATGTATCACATGTCAGTGGCGCCTCAAAAGTAACACAGAATTCACAGTATATAAAGGAAGAAATGGGAAGAGTATGACTGCAAAGTCGTAGAAAATCTCATCATTCAATATTGCCATCACCTAAGAGGTTGGAATAGACTTCAGCAATTCAGCTAGCATCAAACCATTGACAGAATTTGTACAGAAGCAAGCTAGCATGCCAAACCGTAAAACTTCAGCATAGTGTTATTAGTTATTTTTACGATTAGCCTATTTATTTATACACACATCCATCCATCCATTATCTGAGCCGCTTCTCCTCACGGGAGTCACGGGCATGCTGGAGCCTGTTCCAGACTATACATCTACTGGAAAAAAATGTGTCTGGATCCAGATGATTTTATTTTGCGCAACATATTGACAAAAAAAACAAACTTTTATAAGCATATAGCAGGTAGTGCCTTAAAGTGCACTACATACATTTGCAATACCACCACAGCATTATTGACACCACACAAGTCACCAGACAAAGGACCAAGAGGCCCCGAGATAAAAGCCAGCACATGATCAACTCACACAAGCAGTGGAGACCCCTCTCAAACACACACACACACACACACACACACACACACACACACACA
>NW_017805135.1:3244778-3285567 GCF_001891065.2 Hippocampus comes
GCACACACACACACACACACACACACACACTGGGGAGAAAATCGACACAATTTCACCCTTTTCATACTCCATCTCCCTTACACACACACACACACACACACACACACACACATTCTCCTGAGAAGCCATTTCCCACAGTGAGTGAGTGTGTGCGCAAGCGTGCGTGCGTACATGTGTGTGTGCATGCGTGCGGACATGTTTGCATGTGTGTCTGTGTGTGTGACAGACTACAAATCCCTGACACGACCACTGATGGGAGCTTTACAGTAGAGCCTGAAGGGGACTCTGCCAGCCAGCTAGCACACCATACATAAACAAAGTGTAGTCTTTTTTCACGAGCGCACACACACACACACACACACACACACACACACACACACACACACACACACACACACACACACACACACATCCCTCTGTCATTCTCACCTTTTCCCAGGAGCCCCTGGGGGGCCTCTGGGATGCAACACAAAATGCCTTGGGTTTGTTTGAGTTAAAACTCGATAATATGAGCCGTGGCAATGACAGCACTACACATGAAATAAGGAAGGATTATGCCTCTTCATTCATCCACGGATTGTTCAAGGAAACAAAGAGAAATAGATTTGCATGTGCAATGATGTGCTTTCAATATGCACCTCTTTGTCTTTTTGGTGTCCAGTCAGAGCGATTAACAGTGGAACCTCTAAAGTTGAACATCCAAAAAGTGGTACGATGAGTTGAATCCATTTTTTCAGGAAAACTATCCTTCAACAGGTAAAACTTGGAGTTGAAATAGTCATTGCAATTCAGCAAATAAAACATATATACACAACTGTGGCTGTATGATTGTATTGCTTTGAAAGGACATCTTCAAGCCATTTCCTGTCTGTCAAGCGGGAGTTGTTTTACTTCATTTTACTTTTATTTCTATGTATTGTACAATAGCAGGCTTCTTGTTATACTTTAAAACATTTAAATAAGACTTAAAATGACGTTCTTTTGGTGGTGACTGGTTGAACCAAATTGGTTCACTTTTCATCATATGTGATGGAGAGATTTGTTTTGGAATTTGAACAACAGGGAAGTCAATCAGTGTCACAGAACAGATTGGGGATTGTGTCCAACTTTCACTTGTGCTGGGAATGCATTCAGGTATTCTTTTTTATCATTTGACATCAGATTGATTGAGACATTTGTAGTGGTGGCCAACTTTGTCGTCTGGTGACGTATTTTCCACATGCGCAATAATTATCGCCACACCGTGCCGATTGTTTATTTTAGCATTACAGGCCACTAACGTACGATCATTGTGTTATTATTTTTCATTAGAATATTTATGACTTTTTCTTTCCACATTGGCTAATTTCGATCTAATCTTCACGAATCACCTCTGTGCATCTAATAATTCCACATGACGAGGGGTCTCCTGGTTTATTGGCACATAGCAATTTAGGATGTAATGAGATCACACACCTCCAGGTAGGTGCTGCTCCTTCCCCTGCTTGGCTCATGCGTTCTGTGCGCTTATTACCATTTCATACTGACACCCCTTCTATTTGATTAAAAACTCCCCAAAAAGGATTTGTAGTTCCCTAAGTCCGCAAAGGAAATGTAATCTGTAGGAGAAAAAGGACCGAGTGCTATTGAATGTTGACTTAACCTTCCCAGTATTTGCACTGCGACGCAGCAATGCTTTGATTGGAAGACAGCAGCATCACTCAACCTCATTAGTCCCCGCGGGATCGAAATAGAACAGTAGTTCGTAATCGGTGAATATAATGAATGAACTTGCAACAAAATTAATCGACCTTAAACCTGCGACTGAGGTGGACCATCGCGGAAAAATGAGTCGGCGACGCTTCCACACCAGGTGGCTGGCCGCCGCGCATCTAGCACACACGCTTCAGTGGAAAAACTGTGATACCGTATCGGCTCTTGCGGTTCCACATACAATATGTTGTACTTTGTTATTTTATCATATATTTCCTCGTGTGCGGTCTATCGGTTTCACTGAAAGCAGTTGAATCACAATGAACTCACGTTGCATAACAATTTTGCATTGATAACATCAATATCTCCACATGGGAATTATGATGCATTAGCAGTTAGGTCAAATATATTCTTACTTTTATCCAGATTAAAATGTGCTCTTGTGCGGTTATGAAGTCATCAAAGGCACAGGCAAGCGAAAAGTTTTTTTTTTTTTTTAAGTGTCATTGTGAGGATGTGACACATTGTAGTAGAGGGAAGGGCAGTATGGTCAGTCTGCCATTACAATTAGTGTTCATTTCAGCCAGATTCAGGGAGATGTTTGCTGACTGCTGGGCATGCATTATGCATGAGTGTCCATGAGTCCATATGCACTTGGGCACACTTGTATGCCCTTGTGGAAGTGTATCGACCACCGTCGCGAGACATTACATTTGGGTTGCTGCAGTCTTCTCTTGCCGCATAATTGCTGATGTTACTCTGTGTAAAAATGCCCGATTTTCATCAAGAAGAGATTATTTCTGAAGAAAGCAAACTTATGACTTTATGGTAATTTTTGTGCAAGTCCAAGCCTCCTTTAGTGTGTTTGTGGCGTTCTGGCAAAGGTGACAATTTTGTGGCTGATAGTAGACTACATTTTATGCCTGCTGAGAGTCGGTCTAAGTTGTGGCGCAAGTTGTGTTACGTGATTTTGGTGAATTTGATTGGGGTACAGATAGATTTTGCTCTCCCGGTACGTGTACGGTGGATATCATTGTATTTCTGTACCATTGTAGAAATTAATTCAGCGAATGCATTATTATTATTATTATTAATGTTATCATTAATTGATTTTTAAAATCACCCCTCTAGCTGTGGGACAGCTATTGGGTCGGCGGGGGTGGATTGGATCACACATGGGCAAAAACGAACCAAGTGGAAGGCAGAACGCACCCACTTTTCAGCCTTGATCTGTCTGTAGTTTTCACTTTTTAGTATGCAAAGTGTTGAAAGTTTGCAGCTGCAGTAGTAACACAAGTCCCATTTTGCAATTCCACATCACATCAGAGCTATTGCTCAAGATGGATAAAAAGAAATGTACAGGTATATGACAATATATTCCATTGATATCTCTTCACAATCTAATATCAATTCACCAAATTCAGATATCACTCCCGCCGTCATCGAATGGCTTTCACATTTTATAGTAATATGTGTGTTGCATTCTGAAAGACCAACCCTACCCCAACTAAAAGTGGACAAGTTAGAATGGATAATTTTTTAAAATAAAATGCAATCAATAAATGGGTAATATAAAAAAAAGTGGTCACATTTAATGCTGCATTTTGATTTGACACTGTCAGAGTGGTATTTGTCGTATAATCTTGATTCAAAATATTCTAAACAGTTTTGGAGAAATGCAGTGCAATTCTACACTGCCAACTCCAACCACAATCACAAACTTGCTGTTACATCTCTAATGGCGTCAAAAAAGTACTATAAGTATTAGCTAAACTCCAGAACTGAAAAAAAAGAAAGACTGAGAACCTACACAGACAAGAAGCATTCTCTGGAAAGTCTCACTGGAGGTTCCGGTGTACCTAATGTTGTGTCCCGATGTGTGCGCTTATCAAAGGAAATCGCGATTCCTTCTTCGAGGTGACTCTTTAGTGCCGCCCGAAGAGAAGCTTTATAACTGCAGGACTAAAATCAGGCAAGGAGGAGGGAGAAACAAAGTCAGTCACGGTCATGCCCACGAGACACTTTTTTTTCCTTTTTTTTTTTTTTTTTTACACGTCCACGCTGTCTTTCACAATTGTGCCTCACGTGACTCCAACTCTGGATCACAGAGTTTGCGAAGGAGGGGATTTGTTTACTGGCGATGCTTAATAAAGCTTAAAATGGTTTTCAACGGTGCGAGCATCATTCAATTAAAACGCATTTTCATCCACCCCCACCTCTTATTTAATTAGACTGTCTTTTTTTTTGTCTCCTCGGTCTTCACCTCCAAGGCATATTTTCACTTTTACTCGTTGGTTAAACAAGGGGCGTGGTGTCATTTTTTTTAATTGAGACAATTACGCACGTGGCGCGTAATGGTCACGCGGGTCTCCAGGCACGCATCACTCACGACTCTATTGACCTGTCAAAATAAATAAATATATACATAAAGAAATAAATACCAATAATCCTACTAGGGGTGGGGGGGATTCACGTCTCGCTAATAGAGAGCCAAGAGAGGCGAAATGCATACAAAAGTGTAGTTGTGCATCACAGCAAACTGCAACAAAAATCATGCACATTTTATTTCTAAATTACTTCAAAATAAGCATTATGTGTACGATATTGAAGCCAGTGGTGGATCTATTGTTGGAACATTTTGTCACTTCGGTCATAAAGAACTCATTTAAAAGTATATTCAGTGTTAACATGTATACTTATACTCATATTTTAAAAAAGGTTTTAAAGACATGAGAATGAATAGTTTTGTGTAAATCACTCTAATCTTGCGAACACCACTTTGTATGATACCGTGCATTTGCACAGCATTGCAAACTATAACTGCAATCAAATATTTTAGTTTCATGAGTTTCTACCTCTGCCAGTTTAAAAAAAAATCTTTATGTGCAGAGAAACCATTGCATCTATTTAGTGGAAGCTATCCAAACAGACTCATCTGAAAAGAAGAAAAACTACATTTTTTTCATCATTTTAATCACAGATAAAGGTTCAAATAATTCATGTTTTTTTTTTCCTTCCAATTTGTCAAAATATAATGAGTGAGGAACATGTTGCCATAGCGATTAATTGTCCCTTTGTATGTGTGCACTTTAAGGAGGGAGAGAAAAGCACATCTTTGTATTGGACGTGACTGGCAAAGACCCCCATCCCTGGTACACCACCGTGGCGTTCCGGGATTACAGTGACGTCACGCCGCTACCCTTGCATGGATGAATGCTAAAGAACTATAGAGGCACAAATAATAGCACAAGCACAGTCCATATCTTGCAAGACTTACGTTATCCTTTAAGCCTCCTTCGCCGAACATAACATTTTTTTCCCCAACTAATGACGCTTAATTTCATTTCTCATCAGATTCACGGAGGGGATTATTCATTCGTATAAAACAATCTGCGGCAAAGTCTCCCCTCCTATATGGGCGAAAGTCATGTATTATTGAGAAGGGCGAAGAGAAAGGCCGTGCGCGCGTGGAAATGCGTGGAAGAGCGCGGATCTGAAGTGGAATTGGGAGCAATCGATCCGGGCTGCATGAGGAGGAATTATTGCTAATGGTTACAAAAGAAGGCGCGATGTCTTTCTCTCAGTTTGGATACCCTTATAACGCAACTTCACAGGTAAGAGTTTTTCCTCCCCCTTTTTTTAACCCTTAAAAAATGACAACATATTTCCTCGACGTAAATATTTCTCTTATTTAAAATGTGTGATTTTGTTGACTGTCCCCACCCTCTGCTTTTTGCTTTGTAGTTGTTGTGCCAAATATTGACATACACGTGCTCGTGTCCAATAACACTGAATTATGAATGAACTCACGTGCTGTCTTTTTTTTTTCTGGTGACAAAATCGAGATTGATGTCACCCTGCGTGGCGCGCCATGCGTAATTACGCATCTTTCTGATGAAATTAATGATTCAGGAGTATGTAACTGTGGCCAAAACTCTCCACTAACTCCTCATTGTATGTTTCCATTTAGAGTTTGGATGGGGAAAAGTTAGTCACCGGAAAGTTGTGAGCTCTTTATTTTCCGCCAAGTACGAGTTTAACACTTAGATTTTAACATATAAATGCCGGTTAGTTTCTAAAGAGTTCAATAATAATAATAACAACAATAATAATAATTTGAAGGTATCTGAATTTACAGCGGCAAAAAATATCACCCTGAATTACGTTTGATTTAACTTGCAAATAATGTGTCACGTATTAACAAAAAAACAAGTCACTTACACGGTGCAAACTAAACTTTGTCATAAACCCGTATTGTCATTAAAAAAGTGACTTACCTCGAATAAAGAGAATTGCTGTATGTTTGTTTTTTGTTTTATTTTGGTAACAATCTTATTGACCTTCATTTTGCAGAACTTATTTTTTGTTTTTGTTTTTAATTCTTACGCTTATTCTTTCTTCCTTCCCTTTAAGACTTTTATCCAATTGCTTTGTCCATCACTCTCTCTGTGCAGTTTTTCGTGTCGGCAAACCCCAGTACGACTTGCTGCGATTCGATTTCCAGGTCGGTGCCGCCGGACGGCTCCGCCGGAGGAGCCCAGACCCCCGCAGCCGTAGCGGCAGCCGCCGCCGCCGCCGCCTCCTTCTGCTGTCCCGCGCCCTACGAGAACCGGCTGCTAGGTGGGAGCCGCAGCGAGCTCAACGCGGCTGCTCTGGGCGTGTACGGTTCCCCCTACGCCGCGGCGGCCGCGGCGAGCCAAAACTACGCCAACTACTTCCCCTACGGAACAGACCCCTCCGCCGCCATCTATTCCTCTCTGGTGGGCTCACCTCTGCCTGCTTTGCACGCGCCCGAGAGGGGGGGAGGAAGGGAGGGAGAGAGGGGTGGTGGGTGAGCTTGGATGAATCGATGCATCAAGAAAAATGTGGTGACAAACTCTTAAATGCATCAGCCTTTCCTTTTATTTCACTCGGGAAAGTTCTCAGAAATGTCGGGAAAAAAATGACCCAATAAATGTCAGATAAACAATATCGTTGTAAAACTGTTTGGATAAACATTATAATTGGGAAAGTGTGTCAAAAATATCATACATAAAAAAATATTTTTCTTCAATGAAGCCACAATAACAGTCCTGAGTTACCTCATAAAAAAAACAGACAATTATCATTTGAAGATATCATGGTAAAATTAGAAAAAAAAATGTTTTAATGTTGCAGTTCATTTTAACAGTTGATGTTTTTAAGATCATAAAATTAAACCTCTGAAGTTACTTGTAACAGTAACAAGTTAATCCATAAATCTTCTCATTAATAAAACAAAGCAAAAAACTGTGTGCAAAGAAAAGTAAGTTTGCCCTCAAGTCTTCTTGTACTTCAAGAATAAATAAAAAAAAATACATTTAGATATTGGTTTTTGCTATAAATCAGTCATATAACTGAATGAACAATCACACAATTTTGAAATTGTTTCACATTATCATTGGGGTGTATGGATGTAATATAACTGATAGAACTACAAATGTGTACATTCAAAAGTTCAAAAAACATTTTTTTGGTATAATTTTACTGCAAATAATAAAGTTATCTTTTCAAATACATTTTATGTATGTGTTTTCAAACAGTCAGGACACAGCTGTTTTTTTCCATTGTAAAATGTGTTTTAAAAAGTTTCATAACATTGAAATATCTTCATTTTTGTGTGGCAGAATCCGCAGTACGACATGAAGGAGAGTGCAGGCACTTTACACTCGGGAATCAGTCAAACGGCTGCGTACTATCCGTACGACCCGTCGCTGGGCCAGTATCAGTATGACAGGTGAGGTTTTTGCCCCACTTTCTGTCCACTTTGTGTCATTTGAGCTCAGGTGAGCTCGCTTGCCAAAATCTGCTACGTTCCCACTTTTTATAAGCGAGCCGCATCGAGGTCAACGGTCGGGGGTGTTACTCGGTTACCTGGCTTCATTTAAAGCTGTATATCGACTTCAAACATGAGAGGGTGTGTAGTGTGCTGTCCTTAAACCGAATGCCTGTGTGTACAGATACGGGACGGTGGACTTTAACAGCACAGCCAGACGAAAGAATGCCACCCGAGAGACCACCAGCACCTTGAAAACGTGGCTCTATGAGCACCGCAAGAACCCGTACCCCACCAAGGGAGAGAAAATCATGCTGGCCATCATCACCAAGATGACCCTCACCCAGGTCTCCACTTGGTTTGCCAACGCTCGTCGGAGGCTCAAGAAGGAGAACAAGATGACGTGGTCGCCCAAAAACAAGGCCAGCGACGACAGGAAGGACGACATCAGCAAGAGTGACCACGACTGTCTCACCAAAGGTTTGTCCCACTTTTTTATTCAGATCTCAATACATTTTTTTGCCGTTTTTGCACATCATCATTTTGAGAAGTTATTTTTGGTCTCTGTTGGAGAAGTTAGTCTGAACTACATCACAAATTTTTGGGGGGATAGGTGGTGCAATTTTGGGGCATCTCCATGAACCGCGGAGTACAAATTTAAGCTACCCAACAAAAAGAAAAGTACAGACATCACTTTGCACATTTATTTGTGGAATTCGTTGTCTCTCGTGACCATATAGTTAGAATAAAACCACATCCAGAATGATCAAGACTGAGACTGTCTACATACTACTGTGCTACGTTTAATCATCCTCGGTAGAACAAGATGTAGCCTAACAAACACAAAAATTCTGTATTGAGCTGCACATTTTTTTGCTTTCATCTAAGTAATCTAGTTTCTCTCTTCACCGTTTGTTTTATAATGGACCACTGACCCAGAATGGTAGCGGTAGATTCCGATCTGCCGAATACTTGCGCTATCCTGCATGAACCAGGAAGTAGGCTACTGGCTAACGGACAAAAATATGCAGTTGCAAGACGAATTCATTTTCATTTTTCAAGCCTTTTGAGTTGGACAGAAAGTGTCCAGCCTCACCATGCCCGGGATAAACAGCTTATGTCGTCGTCTGTAGACCAGGATGCTGCCTGCTAGATGTGTTGCTCCAGAATTTCTTTTCTCTTTACATTGTTTAGAGTTAGAATTCAACCGTGCCTCAGATTCAGTGTTCCCTCTAAGATAGCATGCATGAGCAATTGTGCACTGCTCTGACCTTCTCGGTGCACACGGTGATGCTCGCATTACGTTTCTATACTCATTCCTTCATTTCCACAAACAGAACACCTCACCATTACCACTTCCCTAAGAGTTTCAGAGGTCATGTGACCAGAATTTCTTGTGTTTTATTAAATTACATGTTTTCCATTATTTCGGAGTGGGATGAGTGGTTTGAATTTTGTTGTTACTTGTCGACATCGTGTAACTTTGTTTGATCTCAGGTTTTGGACAGGTGTGCGAATGTACTGGCCGCCGTGTGCATGTCTGATGTTGCTTATTGTGGTCCAAGGGATGCTCAGGGAGTTTGTGTGAATGCTCACATGCATGGAAAATCAGAGGGAACGTTGCTCGGAATGCTGTTGTTCGCGTCCTTTCAACCGAATACTACATTTCATGTCATCTACTACAAACCACAAAATGGCCTTCTTGACTTTGGTGGAGGTCTGTGCTCGACTGAGGGCACACGCTTGTGCTCGTCTTCTTTGTATGATCTGTGAAAGTATGTCCTTTTATTAGCCAGTTGAAACACGTGACAGCTGAATGTTTTCTACCTATTTTGATAGCATTTTTTTTGTGTGTTCGTCACCCCTTATAAATCAGTGTAGGGTGACTCGTTAATCTCAATTTGTTAATCAAATTGGATTTAGTGGCATGAGTAAACCAGTTCCTACTTTGCACTCAAAGTAAGTATGAAGCGCCGTCATTCCAGACAATCTGGCTGCAATCTGCTTGGTAGCCCGCTAGCTTGCAAGCCTGCTAGGCAGGTAGACGATTATGTTTTGCTGAAGCATACATGACCCCAAATCATGAAAAAAAAAAGTTATTAAACAACAACATAATAACAGTTGAGGGTTACATGTGTGTTGCTGCTATGCACTCAAAAACCTGAAAATTTGGTTTCATGCGGACAGTGGTATGGCTGGAAAACATTTTAGATCAAAGAGCTGCCAAAAACATTTCAATTCCGACACATATACCGACATACAGGCATGACAATGAATCCCTGCACGTACACGAGTGAGCACTCACAAATTCACAGATTTGTAATATTGTCTCTTTGCGACTTGATCCTCTGGTATTTTCTGAAAATACTCGCATTTCTTTTTTTTTTTTTTTTTTTTGTGCTCCCGTCAAAGCAATGAAGGTATTATTTTGGCATCATGATGCCAAGGAACCATGTTGAAGTGCTTTGAGGAATTTCGGTTCGACAAAGTCGTGCTTTGCTGCCACCTTGTCGATTATGTTGAAGTATGTTGACCCTCATTTGATCTGAGTTCTCATTCCTTGTAGATTCCAGTGAGTGCAAGGAAGAAAAAGATTTGCATCTGAGCGATTTGGAGGACATGGACGAGGATGAGTGTGACAAGCTGGCTGGCGATTGTGAAAAGGTGGTCCCAGACGAGACTGTGGCACTCCCCGTCTCACCCCACAAGAGAGACTGCACCTCTGAGCTTCACTTGAATGTGTCCAGCGGCTTCCAACATGCCTTCCCCTGTGCCATCAAAACCTCCCTCCCCGCTCTTCCTGCCGACTTCCTGGATCCCGTAGCGTCCAAGACTCCGTCCTCTACGGGAACCTTGACCCTGTCTCACTTTGAAGCGTCGGACAAACCTCGGATTTGGTCTCTGGCCCGTACGGCGGCGTCGGGAATCATCCTGAGCCCGCAGCACGGTTCCGAGCTCAGGACGAGCAACTCCAGCGGGGATTGCCAGCTCCAGAGGTTGGCGGGAGCCCCCGGTATTCCCACTGAACAATGCGGGCCTATGAGAGGTCACCAGGAAGCCAATAACGTCTCCGGTACTATGAACCTTTTTCCTGAGGGCCCCGCTTTGCACTCCAAGGTCTATGGCCCAGGCAGCTTCAATCACAAAGGCCTCCAGCTGCACTGCCCGTCCTACGCTGCCCTCCCAGACACATGCCAGTATTCCACGACTGAAGGTTAACGGCATAACTTTACAACGGTAATGGACGTTTCACAAAAAGAAAAGCACATTTCTTAGAACCTTTTTTGTTTCTCGGTTGCACAGGATTTTCCAGCGCCAAAGCAACGGAGACGTCCTCAGACATCAGTCAAGTGTGTGTGACCTTGCAGGACGACAAGGTCACTGCGTTCAGGCCTGTGATGAAGAGGTGACTGCACACGCTTGAAGCATGTAAAGTGCATCTCAGTAAATTTGCATCTTGTGGAAAACATTTATTTCCATTGCTACATTCAAAAAGTGAAGCACAGATACAAAATGAAAACACTTGCAAGGAGAATTGAGAAGACACGAACACAGAACTAGCCAGGTGGTTAATGGCCAATCTGAGCTGGAATCAGAGATCCTGAGATCACTCATTAGTCCACGCCTCTTAAAGGCACACATCAGCACACAAAATACTATGTTGTAAAAACGTTTAATTTTTATGTTAGAATATGTTTTAATATTCATATTTTACAGTGCAGTGATATTTTTCTTTATTGAAAATTTCTTACAAAAACAGCATTTTCAGAGGGCTGGAATGGATTAATGGTGTATTAAATTATTCAATGGGGAAAATATTTGATATGAATGAACTGAGTGATAAACTTGCTCACAGAACAAATTTTCATGTCAAGGTATCACTGTATTATATACAGCCATTTCTTTTTTGATTATGACTTACTGGCTGACTTACTTTTAATTGACATTTTAGTGATTTTAATGACCTATTTCTTTTTTCCCCGTTTAGATGAATGGAGGCCGTTCAACAAATAGGAGGGTAATTATGCACTAATGGGCACAGGGGCCTCAGTGGGACAGTTATTAGCGCTGCACGTTGCAGTCGAAGCTATCAAGCTGTGGAACATTTTGCACAAGTTATTTTTTTCTTTTTTTATGGTGTTGAAGAATTTATGCAAAAATCATACACACAAAATAGAATTTTTGTCTGTGGCAATCGTGCATCATTTGCGAACCAATGTATTTATTTGTTTGTTTTTCATTGCGTTTTCTGCGTCCCTTTTAAGCATTCTGTTAAAAATGTGTATTGTCGTGGCGGTAAAAATGGTTGAAGATTAAGTTAAACGTTGTGTGTTGTCATTGTGTGAAAATGTGAACTGTGTTATTCCCTTTTTATAAAGAAACAAAACAAAAAAAACCTTTTTTCCCCAAGACTTTTCGATGTGTTGTGGTTATTTAAAGGGCTTTGGGGTGGGGTCGGGGTGCCTGTATTCAAACAATGCAGGATGCAGATTTGATCAAAGGTGACCGCCTCCGCTCGACGCGCGTGGGCCGAATCTATAAGTCGCAGAAGAAAGGCGTCGTCGGCGTGGTTTTAATCACCGGTGACGTTGAACGCTTTGTAGCCAAAGTGCGGCAACGCATGCCGAATGACGGCGAGTCCCCCGTGTGCTGCGCTAACTTAGCATTGTGTTCATTAAAAGGTCATTTGTAGCATCAATCCGTTCACACGGCCCATCACAGTGGCTTTGATTCAATATTAAAGGACAGAGTATTGTCAAACAGTCAAATGGTCTGCCTGTACTTTATACCGTTATTGTTGTAAGTGTTAAAAGTGCAAAAATATACATATTTTCTTTCTTTTCTTTTTTTTTAATTAATCGGTTATCGGAATTTTGTTCTGCTGTATATCAGAATCAGAAAAAAAAGTTGGGCTATATGTTATAGTTAGCGATTAATGGTTTTTGTTTATGTGACGTCACTGATCATGTTCATTTCTCATAACCAGATGAGAAAACCGATAAATGTCAATATAGATTTTACTTATGTAAATATTTGCCAGCATTCACATTTTCAAATGACAACATTCATTCAAAATCACAAATGTCCCTTCAGTGGTGAGTAAGTTTTAGAACAGACCTGCGGGTTAGTAATGTGGGCCTTTGGCGCTACCTGGTGCCCGCAAGCACCACGTTGGTAACCCCTGCTCAAAATTGTTCATCGGGGCGAATTTGAGTGTGAACATTTTGCCTATAAGACCCTGTAATTGACAAGCAACCAGTCAAGAATGCACCTTCATTTCACTTATTTGCTGAGAATCACTGCAAACAGTAGGTAGAGAAACCCTGTCAACAGCCTGGCTAAAATATTAGAAGGCATATTTGAGGGATTATTTTAGCATTAAAGGTGTCATACATTTCAGGTGAGTCATTTCGAGGTGCTGTGGTGATCATCCCGAGTGTCCTTGGCCATGATAAATCCTGGCAAAATAGATAAAAATGAGAGGTGGACCAGGGGGCGTTATAATATAGTCGGCTTACTTAGTCAGATGATTTCACCTTATTTTCCCACCGATGTTAATAACCTGTTGAGGTCAAAATAAATACACACGATTATATAATGGTGGAATATTCAAATTTAGCTGATTAGCAAACATAGTGGATGGAACAAGAATCATTTAAAGCAGGCGAGGGGAAAACCTGCAGCCATATTTTAAACGTGAATAGGAATATATTTTTTGAATACATAATAAAATTATGTATATTATGTTATTATTTTAGCTAAAGTAATGTCAACTGAAAATAAAGTGTTGTTTTACAAAGAAAAATGGAAAGAAATCCTTATTTTGGGCCCCGACCCTTTTTGCTCCAACATAACTTCAAGTCATACTTGGATAGAAGAGTTTGGTGCAGAGGAATTTCCGAGCCCTGATCTCAAACCCCATCTTACAAAGCCGTCCAACAGCACTAAAGGTGCTTACAGCACTTAAACATTGGTTGAGATGCCAATGCTAAAATCAAATGAGATGTGTACTGGCTCGTCCTTAAAATGCTAATGTTGGCCATAGAGGCTCAGCATTGTGTCAGTTATCTCGATTACAAGTCGCTGTGGCACTCCAAAGAGTCCGAACGTTACAATTTAAAAACAAATAATTGACATATCGTATTGGGATGTTTTTTTGACCCCTGCGCACAAGGCAAGGTGGTTAAACCAGACTAAGATGAGTTGGGTGTGGAAGAATCTGTGAGCCCTGACCTCAAACCCCTTCTAAAACTCAACCTAATATTGTGAGCAGCTTTAAAAGGACAAAAGATTGAGATATTTTAAGCACATTTTTAAATAGGGGTATGGGGGGTTGCACAAGAGGGGGGCGTAGTATTTGTCCGACATGTCTAATCTGAGGTCAGACATGAAATCTGTGATAAAGTTCCATGTTTCCGCATAATAAATTCCTTAGGTAGCTTCAACGCGGATAGGCAAATCTCCCCATTACACGTTCATCTTGGTAAATTACATTTTTCATATGGGAGGGGAGGGGGAGAAGAATGCTAGGCCAGAGGGAGTGTGAGTTGGGTGGGGTCTCCACCCTGCATAATCCAAAACAGATTTGCCATAATCTGAGAATGAGGCACAAATTTGCAAAAAAAGAAAAACAAGTGAGGGTAAACATGAATGCTTAAATAGGTTTGACAAAATTATTCGTCTGTGGCATCGCTTGTGAAATGTGACGGCGGACATCGGCCCACCACCATGCAGCCCACCCTGATGACATCAGTGATCTTATTGTAGGTGTCATAAACCGTGCTCTTTTCCAGCATCACAAAGCATACTGTTAGATTAAGAAGATTAGAAGGATTGCCCACTTGTTTATTTTATGGCACATGAAGACCTCTCAATACTTTGCAAAAGTCGCTGATGAGATCCAGGGTACAAAAGCTTGTACGTCAGGGGTGGGCAAAGTATGTGCACTGACCGCCCAAGGCTTGCTCCGTTCTTTAATTTACGTGATCAAAAGTCCTCTTATGTGTGTTGCATTCATTTATTCATTGTCATCTTGAAATTTTCGGGTCAAGTAATCATGTGAGGAAATAATAGAAAAAAAATATTGGGAAAATAAACAATTTTGCTTCAACGGTACAGTTCACGTTTGATTGGATAAACGAATTGGAATTAAATAGATTTGAAACGGGTGTAGCCCGACCTCTCGCCCACTGTGATGGTTTCTTAAATTAACAGTTATTGGCCAAAATGTGAAATACGTGCTCGGAGCTGGGCGTAATGTGGGAAGAAGCGTAAACTATCGGCGCATTTGTATTGGTCCCGCGAGCCGGGTCACGGAGGGGTCGCGGGCGCTAACACAATGCCTGTTTGCATGGTGTGGAGAAATGATTCATGTCCACGATGGGTTAACTTCTGACAAAGTATTGTCAGTGGCATCCATCATGACCCGTTGAGGCCTCCCGCTTAATGAGCTGGTGGCCACCGCGTACAAAGAATCGGAATTATTGTGACAGGACAGCGCCAGCCTCTCGGTCGAAATAGTAAGCCTGAGTAACAACAACAACAACAACCTCGCAAACAATCGTTTTGGCCCGAGGACTGACAAACGTGCCGGCAAAGAGGTGCCATTTGATGTGTCCCACGCCGGGCAGCTCGGGCTCTTTAAGTTCAATGTGCACCCTTCATTACATTTGCTCAATGCAATGAGGATGCCATATTGTTTGGGTTCATGTCTCTCTCCGTGGAATTTCACATTGCCGATGTCGCTACAAGGTCCCTGCTAATGAGTTTTGTCAAAGACAATTACAAGCCCGCCGGAATGAAAAGCTGGCTTTGTGCGCTTCCCGGGGTCGGATGTTCTGTAGCCTGTCTTTGACCCGCTCCTCGTGTCCCAAAACATCCCGGCCTCCATTCCCGAATCAGCGCCGGCCTCTGATCTACTCCAACACCTTTGTCTTCGTCACATTTGTCCGTCGACATGACGCTAATTGAGCGTGGCACAAATTAATGCTGGTGTGCCGCCATTTCCCAGGAACCTTGTTCTGCGTTTAAACCCCCGGCCCTCTTACGCTCTGTGGGGCATTGCCCTCCTCTGGTCCGCTATCTGACCTCCAGCAGCAAATCAGATCGTTGACAAACTCTTTATAAGTCGGTTCATAAGTTAATCAAACTAGTTGCTTATTTCTTAAGTGGGTTTAAATCAGGTGTAGCAAAGTGGCTACAGTCAAGATTTTATTTGCATTCAAAAAGTCTGAAGTTCAGCCATTTGGGTTGTCTAATTGCTAATACAACACGAAAAAAGTGGCTGAACTCAAGACTTTTTGAAGGTAAACAAATGGAACATTGTTCAAGAATGAAATCTTACACAAAAAATAGTTGCTATTTCACTTGAGAATGTTTGGAGTTCATCCACTTTCGTTGTGTAACTGCTACTGTAGCACAACGAAAGTCGATGAACTTTTTGAAGGCAAATAAACTGGGTATTCTTCAATAACCAATCAAGTCACCAGATTGCACATCACGAAAGTATGACTTTCACTTATGGAAGATCAAAGTCAATGAGACTAGATTGAGGTGACTGACTTGTCCGTTGGAGAATATTCAATTGCTCTGCCTTCAAAAAGCCTTGAGCTGCTTATTACAGTATAAATACGCAATGTGTTTTGCTGTGTGAGTGCATTTTTTTTCCTGTGAGAAGCATCTTAAGACTTTTCCAAAGGGAAGCAATGGACTGTTGTTCAAAGGCTAAATCAGTTGCCTAATCGCAACCCACCAGAGTTTGTTTTTCATGAAGACAACCGAGAGTGTCGCAAATGTCACAACCAAGCAACAGCTGAAGGCATAGGCATGGAAGGTTTGGCAATCTGTCTGTAATTGTGAAGTGTTAACAAGTTGGAAAACACAATTTGAATTTCACATGAATTTGCAACTCAAGACTTCCTGAAGGCAAAGTAAATCAATCACGTAGGCTTGATCTTAATCCAACAGTGTATGACCTTCACTTACTGAAGTCAAAAAGTAATGCAGCCAGACCTACAAACCCTGGTAAAGCTTCTCCAAGGAGGAAATATTGTGTTGTTTATTTTTTCATTAATTTATGAACTACCAATCTGCCTAGCAACAAGTGACATAAAAAAAAGTAACCAAAGGCAGATGCAGTGACGGTTTGAAGAACTCGTCATTTGTATCTCTGAAACGGTTAACAAGTTGAAGCCGCAAGTGATATTTTCCATCTGTTTTCAATTTGAGACCTTTTGAAGGCAAATATATCAAATAATTCTTATTGGCCAAGTCAGTGGCCGGATCTCAACGTAATAGAACATGATTTTTACTTACCGAAGACAAAACAGAGGACAGGAAGACTCACAAACAAGTAGCAACTGAAGCTTGCATCTGAAATTATTTTCTGACAGCCTCTCACCTTTTTTTAAACCGTTTCCGTCAATATTATGCCATCTATTTGTTTCAATAGAGGTTTCTTTTAAGCAACTCAACCTGTCATATGCTCTCCCTCTTGTCAGTGGAAGCAGTGAAATGCAGCGAGAGGTCATTTACGCTGCTCGGACTGTGTAACTACTGGAAGGAGTGCAAATGGTTCTCTGGGGACGCAGAGAGTTTGGATTGCCATGTTTTCTTTGAAAACACGCACAGCAGCTCACTTGCAGACACTCGGCGAGTTCAGACCTCGGCTCGAACCAAAAGAGCTAAGATCACTCCCTTAAGAAAATATAGCTTCTTCCCCTGCAGGAGTCCTGGTGTAACTCTCAGTCATTTTTTTTTTTAAATAAGTCTATGTAACATTTCCTGTGGAACAGTGAAGAAGTCAAAAGATATTTTAGAAATGCACAGTAATAATCCCAAATATGTTTTTTCCATGACTGTATGCCTTGTAAAAACAAAAAAAAATCAGCCATACGGTTTTTGTTTGTACTTCAGGTCGTTGGTGGAGGTAAACAAACCTCTCACACAGTACAAAGCAAACAATCTTGAATTTCAGCACCAAAGAGGCTTTGACTTCTCTGTTTAGTGTTAAACTCCTGTTATCTTGTTTGTTCGGTTATGTTTGTCCGTTTTGCTGCCGCTGACCTTACCGAGGATGGCGTCACGGGCATCAGCATAATCTTCTGTGTCATTTTAATGCCTTTTCATAATCCCTACTCCACACACACACACACACACGCGCACACACACACACACACACACGCGCACACACACACACACACACACGCGCACACACACACACACACACACGCGCACACACACACACACACACACGCGCACACACACACACACACACACGCGCACACACACACACACACACACGCGCACACACACACACACACACACGCGCACACACACACACACACACACGCGCACACACACACACACACACACGCGCACACACACACACACACACACGCGCACACACACACACACACACACGCGCACACACACACACACACACACGCGCACACACACACACACACACACGCGCACACACACACACACACACACGCGCACACACACACACACACACACGCGCACACACACACACACACACACGCGCACACACACACACACACACACGCGCACACACACACACACACACACGCGCACACACACACACACACACACGCGCACACACACACACACACACACGCGCACACACACACACACACACACGCGCACACACACACACACACACACGCGCACACACACACACACACACACGCGCACACACACACACACACACACGCGCACACACACACACACACACACGCGCACACACACACACACACACACGCGCACACACACACACACACACACGCGCACACACACACACACACACACGCGCACACACACACACACACACACGCGCACACACACACACACACACACGCGCACACACACACACACACACACGCGCACACACACACACACACACACGCGCACACACACACACACACACACGCGCACACACACACACACACACACGCGCACACACACACACACACACACGCGCACACACACACACACACACACGCGCACACACACACACACACACACGCGCACACACACACACACACACACGCGCACACACACACACACACACACGCGCACACACACACACACACACACGCGCACACACACACACACACACACGCGCACACACACACACACACACACGCGCACACACACACACACACACACGCGCACACACACACACACACACACGCGCACACACACACACACACACACGCGCACACACACACACACACACACGCGCACACACACACACACACACACGCGCACACACACACACACACACACACACACGTCTCCTTTTTAATCTCCATCGCTCCTTCTGTTTTTCTTCCCCGAGATGTTCGGCATCTGCTTCGTTTTTACGGCCGTCAGTGAAACAACACATAACTGCAATTGTCCAACTAAAGATATTGGTCACATCATTGATGGTATGTTTTAAGAGGAAGGTCCAACCTACAGTCGTAAGCCAATTTTAATAATAGTGATTTAAGAGTTAATAAGGCCTATATTAAGGTACTTTATTAAAAACATGTTAGAAACAATTGTGTTGGTTTTGCTGGGATGTGATGAAATAATGACATTGCAATTCATTTCAATGGGGAATATTGATTTCTTAAGTAAATTGAGCTCCGAGATTGGTCATTGAATGTATTGAAGTCATAAATTTGGCTACCACTGTCGAAAATAAACAGCTTCAGGACAACTGAGGAAAAAAAAAAACCTGTCACAATGCCCTAACTTATTGTCATCATGATGAAAAGTGAGGTTCTGCTGAGCACTGCATTTGGCCAGCAGACGGCAAAAACCTCGCAATTGTCTCCAATTTATGTCTCCAATTTCCTGAGCCCGCGCCAACACCACCGGCGCACTTTTGATGGCTTCAGAGCTCCATGCAAACTGTTTTTTCCTCCACTCCTCCAAAATGAGTCGGTAGTGGCACCTATCATGAAGTGCCTGCGCTACCTGCACACCCGCTACTCCTGCCGGATTAGCTTCATTGGCAGCACCGCAGGCAGAAGAAAAGCTCACAGTGGGCTAAAGGTGTAACGGTGTGGTGTCGACAGCACTTTTCCGCACTGTTTTGGGCTTCTTGCTCACACTGCTTGCTCCAGTGCAAGATACTTGAATGGAATGTCCACACCTGCTTAATGGCTGCATCAACTCTCCTTACTGTTACAGCAGCAAACATACCAATGAAAATGTGAAATCAGCGCAGCCACTTCGCCGAAGAGTCATCCTTTACATGGTGCTGGAGGAAGATGTAATTGAGTGAACGTTCACAACTTCAACAAAACACAGGATGTGACATCAAATGTCAACGAAAATTCCAGAATTGGCCAGGGAAATGTGTAAGCAACCCAACCACAATTAGAGAATGAAATCAAACATCAAACATGATGTTTGGGGAAAATAATAGTTCTTGTGTAAAGTTCCTGTCTATATGTTTATATACCATTTTGGATAAATAAAATTATGCTTAGAACATGACCGTTTTCAAAGTCAAGTAAAATATCAATGATAGATGACACAAACTTGATCTCCATTGCACCCTATAATTCTTTTATCGCTATGTTTCGCAAGTAAGAGAGAATAAAATTGAAATGCACGAGGAGCAGCTGCGGCTTTCGTACGGTGCCAAATGTTATTAAGGTTAAGACTGAGGGCTCTATTTTCATGCCCAGGACATGTCTGGCACGAGGTGCAGTGTAAATCTGCGCAGGAGGGACTTAGACCAAGTTTTGGTATTTGCAAAGACCCGTGCAAGCTGGTTTTGCGCCGTTGTGGGCATCGCCACCAATCGAAGGTGCTCCACTCAACCATCGATTCATCATCTGAGCCACTTATCCTCACGGTATGCTGAATCCTATCCCAGCTGATTTCAGGCAATTGGCGGGGTGCGCCCTAAACTGGTTGCCACCCAATTGCAGGGCACACATAGTCAAACAACCATTCGTGCACACAATCAAACCGAGGGACAATTTAGAGTGTTCCATTAACCTACGGTGCAGGTTTTTGGAATGTGGGAGGAAACCGGAGTACCCGAAGAAAATCCACACAGGCACAGGAAGAACATACAAACTCCACACAGGAAGGCCGTAGCCTGGATTCGAACTTTTGTTTTACTGTTAACATTTTTACACTTTAAATATTTCCTCTACAGTTAAAAGTTAATTATGGCAACAGTTGGATGTTGGGAATTTCAGAGTTTCAGAATCAGCATTTAAACAGCATCCTGGAACAGGTTGTGTCCAACTTTGACACTATCACAGTCAAAGCTACGAAAGCGTGCATGCAAACGCACTGAGTGATGACCCCACGACGACTCAAATCACAAGCGGCCCATGTCGGAACACAAACAAAAGTAATTTACGAGACGCGGCCAAGCCTCCCGGCTTGTAAATCAAATGGGCCCTTCTTTTAAATTTGATGCATGGCGGCTGTCGTGTGACTGCGGAAACAAAATGGCAAACAAACAAAATAAACAGGCTGGCATAAGCACGATAGAGACGTCGGCCACAACTCGTCGGCGAGCTAAAAACGCTTGTTTGTGGCACACGCGTGCCAGCCGTTGACGTGATTTTGACTCGGAGGCGGCGCCGACGACGGGGCAGTCCCGACATGCTCTACATTCTGCAGCAGCAAGGTAAACAATGACGAAGAGGAGGAGGAGGAAGAAGAGGAGGGAGCATACAAAGACCACACATTCTCCACTTTCACCCATTTATATAGGCTCATAAAAACGCAAGCCTCCAGTATGTCTCTTGCAGCCCGGAGCTATTTGAAATGATGGCGCATCATGATTATTTTTATTGGCCCATCTTATTCCCGCTATGACTGATGCCTGTAAGCGTTCCCATTCACACTTTCATGTGTGCTGACTGATATTTAAGCCCCCCCGTAGCCTGCGTCTGACCTGTTCCTCAGGAATCTGGACCCTTTATCTCCCTGATGCTAATAAATGAAACTTCAAAGGGGCCCCACTATTCGCGCATTATCTAAATATAATAAGTGGCACATTGCTTGGGCTATCAGTCATAATAATCAAGATACACAAGCAAGTAGCAACAGCAATCACTTCCCTCTGCTGGTTTGAGGCCAAACTACATTCAAGTCGATCAGCGGTTGGAACAAATCAAATGGCTTTGCAATTTGTGCTCGTATGCAATTGTTGTTCAAATAAATTGGTATCAAATGGCAGTCACTATTTTGCTCTTCAGTATTTATAAATTTAAATACCGTATGTTATTTAACAGTGAACATTATAAAAGGTCACTGTAATGTATGGAGGAGTTTGTTATATTACAGCTGTCAAGAAAAAAAAATCTGAGAGTAAAATAACACGAAAATTAAAAATAGAATATTTTAGTAAATATACAAATACAGGGATATGCAAAGAATGTTTACATTCCCAATTTTATATATTAAAAAAACAAAAAAGGAAAGCTTGGTGGCATGTATCCATCCTTTGTATGTACTGCTTACCCTCTCTTGGGTCATGGGTTAATGTCATACATTACTTAAAGGAATTAATAGTAGAATCGATGAGTTCTGACAATGCTTCACTCCATATTACATGTACCAGGTATGCTGTTAAATTACCGGTGCCTTACATTTTATTTAACTTTTGTTTCTTGCTAAAGCACACAATAGTTACTCGCCCTGATTCAGATTTTCATCTAGTTTTAAAAATCGCACGGTGGACCGATTGAAATATATAGAGGGCCCTATATGGACCACTTGAGATAGGTTTGCAACCCCAGTTTCAACTCATGCTTATAGTTTATAGTTTGTGGTTTGCTGTCGAGGCCTTGCAACAATAATAGAATGCTGCCAAAAGACATTTTAGCGCTCGTGTTAGCACTTCAGCTTGCTTAGCCTCATCGCATTCGTCATTTTCTGCATCTGCTCCGGATTTTCATTGGGGTTTCTATATCGGGCCCTTTGCACCGGATGCCAGTGGAGCTCATATTAAATTTGGTACTAATTTTGAACTTGGCATGGTGGCCCACTGAGCTGCCGCTGCTGCTGCCACGACCACAACACAAACAAAGCATGTGGAAGAGCAGCTTTCAGTGTAATACACTGTACATGTTTAGACTTTTTCAAAATAACTCTGGGTAATAGAATTAGTGGCAGAGTGGTGCCCCGCTGCATGTTTTTTGAGGGCAGGGAAACATATAATTCGGCCTTATACATCATTAACGGTACATTTTAATGCATACATGGAGGAAGGCGGGAGGTGGGGGAGTGGGGGCGGGCAACACGACAGCAAAAACAACTTTGATTCTCACAAATCGGTGGAAACAACAATGTGAGGGCTGACAGCATTGTGCCCCTGATCAGGAAAAGGACAGTCCAAGGATAATTTCAGTGTTTGCACATTTTTTGGGGAGGTAACCCTGTCCGGCATTATTCATTGGATAACTCACTAATTTGTACTTTGCCTTCATCTCTTTAAGTGTGGTGTCAATCATTCGCAGATTTTCACCATTCTGTGCAGAGCTCATTCTTTATCCTCCACAAATCATGTACCCTGTACTTTGAATATGAGAAGGAAAGAAAGCCACACAAAAACAACTAGTGTTGATCGAGAGGTGGGCACAGAAACTTTGATGTGTCATGTGGCCACTTGTTGCCAGGTATTACAAATACACACACACACACACACACACACACACACACACACACACACACACACACACACAAACAAACGCTTGTGAAATATATATATATATGTATGTGATTTAAAAATTAGGTCTGTTTAATACATAATGCTTTAAATCCTTCAAGTCTTCACAGAACTCAAAAATCAACTACTGCATTCAGTATACTTTTGTCCCCAAGGTTACTCTCATGTGACTTTACTCAGTTTTCCAATGCTTTAAAAAAAAGATTCAACACATCCTGTAGCCAATAATAAAACAACATCCTGTTCTCATGGACACCTTTCATTTCCCACCTTGTGCATCCGCAGAGATTTTGCGGTGTGTTTGTGACCAGTGTGAAATCACTACTATTAGCGTCCAACACAGACGCATGTGGATTTTAATCTGCAGCCTCTGACAACGCGTGCGCGCGTGCGCGCGCGGGCACACACACACACACACACACACACACACACACACACACACACACACACACACACACACACACACACACACACACACACACACACACACACACACACGCACACACGCACACACACACACACGCACACACGCACACACACGCACACGCACACACGCACTCACACACACACTTTATGAGGTGGATGGAAGTGAATGTTGTTGAAAGTGTCACCCATGGAACTGCAGTGACCTCTAGAGACAGCTCCCTTCACATACAATGAGCAGGTCTGCTGAGGCGTTGTTGCACCCATCAGGAGAGGTGCGTGTATGTGAGTGCGTGAGTGCGTGTGACCTAAGGCAAACTGGGACTGTGGGCAGGCTGGAGGCTTCATTCTTGTCTCCTGAAATGGCATTTTTTGTACAAAAAATAAACAGTGTCGCAGGTCATATTTTGACATCGGTAATCATCATGAGAATATCCTTGGCCCATGTCAAAACTGACCAGGAACACTTCTGCATGGAAAAAGAACCATAGGTTAAAGTCTTAGACGTGTCCAAATTCAACTTTGTCTGTCAATGGCAGTGTTATGACCAGCAAACTATTTGTTGCTCACTGTAAAAACGTCAACAGAACTGATCCCGACATGTTTGCCCCGCCCATTTGTTGCTCGGCCCAATTTGTTTCCCATCGCTAATGACAGAAATTGCCAGCTACGCCCATTCATTCCCAAATGATCGGGAAAGGGGACACCGAAAGTGCGATTAAATTGATAGTGATAAATGACACTACAAATAGCACAGTAAAGGTTTATTTATACTCTTTTCAGTTGATTTTACTCCTGTAGTAAAAAGAAAATGACACAACGGAAGCTAATAGAAAATCATTCTCAAATGTTCCAATTGATTGCTTGTGTTGCCGTCTGGCAGACACAATTCAGATTCGGATTCAGATTCAAAAAACTATATTTATCCCCGTGGGGCAATTGGAGTAATGACGTATGACAATGACGTATTTCAAAAGAATTATCACGCGTTTGTATGCCCGCTTGTTGCTAAGTAGAACTTGATTGTGACACCGCGGTTCTGCCTAGCAACAAGGCACCGTTTACATAAAAATTGATGTTCACCTTTCATGTTGTCACTATTCTCTCTCATTCCCAAGAGAACAGACAGGGAGAGGAGGCATTAACAGGAAGTCACAAAAATATCACTTTCATGTTAATAGAACATGTTCATTGGAAATATAATCACGATATTCAATATCAAATTCAAACGCACTGGTGGTGCACTAACTAATTTGGCCATCATACAAAATCTCCACTGCCTCCATAACATATCATAGAATTTTAGTCACTACCCAACATTGCAGAAGGTTTAGACTTATAAAGAATAGGTACAAATGCACATTTTTTTTCATCATTTCCAAAACAAAAGCACCTGTCTAAACTTGGTTCAATGATTTTCCGCCCATGCAGCCGGACTAAATGATGTTTTATAGTTCAACCGGGTGAACGGATAAAGCTTTTGATCATGTTGCGGAAGGCATATTCTCTCACAGCCGACTGGCATGGGCATCCACATTACCTCCAGTTGCACTACGAAAGCAGCTTGGGCGCTTCAAAAAATGATTATACGGCCTCTTCAAAAGCGCTGAATGATTTGCTATGGAGCATGTACAGCCCAAAATTTCACCCCAGAAAAATCCCAAGGGAGAAAATTATCCTGAAGAAAATGTTCCAAAACATAGATATGAATCAACATTTGATGCACATTGGATTTCAAATGTTTGCATTATAACATTCAGTAGAATGAAACTCTCGATTACGCCACAGTGCCTGTGAAGAAATGTGAAACTATTCTAGGTCTGTGTGCTATGCGAAAGAATTACATAATTAAATGTTCTAGCTGTGCATTATCTTACAGTGACTTAAACGTTATTTTAAATATCCAGTGGGCCTACAGTACCATTTTCAAGTGTTGTTCAGTTGCGTTTATTTTTTACAAATATTTGGTTTTAAACATTCATTTAATTGTGCAACAATTGACTTGAAAGATATTTTTTTCCTACATTTAGTCTCAGCATTACAGTTTAAACTGTTCATAAAGATAAACTGGTTTATAACTACATAAAATAAAATGAAACCATCAAAGCTTTCTAACACCAAAAGGTGTGTTGACCAGCCTACCGTATTTTCCGTATTATAAGGTGCAGGTAAAAGCATTCAATTTTCTCAAAAGATGACATTGCGCCTTATAATCTGATGTGCCTTATATATGGTTCCATTTTCTGATTTCTTGAATGTAGTATTTGAAATGTTCTGTGAGGTGCTTTGTTTCAACTGCAGCAGTTATGAAAGTTTTTCATAAATAAAGCTGTATTGTATTCCTTTAGCGTAGCTCTGTCTAGTGGATGTATAGTGCAACCGCAGCCACTACTGAAGCTTCTATTCTATTCGCCTTATAATGCAGTGCGCCCGATATATGTAAACAGTTTTAAAATAGACAATTCATTGAATGTGCACCTTATACTCCGAAGCGCCTTATAGTGCGGAAAATACGGTGATCAAAAATGAAATTTCAAATTTTAAATAGATGTGCCATGCCACGTTTCTTCTTTGCTTGTGAGTTAAGCGTCAAAAATGTGGGACAGCAGTGCTGTATATTTGCACGATCCCCCCGCCCTTTTTCCCAGTAAGCTATGGCGTACAATCGCGAGGTCGATGCACAGATGCCCTGAGTGGTGCCATACGGCTGATGGTTCATTAGAGCTGCGAAGGAAGACATGAATCAAAATGGTCGAGGAGAGGAAACAATCAATCTGCCTAATGGGAATTCCCTGTGAGGAGCGCGGGCCAGCCGTCCCCCCGACATCATGTGGCTGCAGACGCTTTTATATGTGACCCCCTCACTCCCCCAGCTTGGCATTCCCAAAAAGACACCAATGAAGCCCCAAAAGATGCCATTAGCACAGTGGGTGGGTTGCTCCCGTCGGCTGATGTGGTTTCCCAGTGCGACGCCCCTCGCACATGTGTCCTCATCCTTCACGATTGTAGGCCGCGGTAAAGGAAGTGATGGGATTTACGGTGTGGATGGCAAGCATATGTGCGTGTTTACAGAGTGCAAGGTCAAGGACAGGACATCATTGTAATGCTCTTCAGAGGAACTTTATTGACAACTGCTCATCTATTCAGCACCTTAAAATTGGAGTTACGCTCAGCAGAGGCTGATCTCTGAACCAAGCTTGGGGGGTAATGTCCCAGGGAAAGCAGAGCAAAGTCTTGTTAGCGACCATGAATCAGACCACACGCTGACATTATTTGAAAATTGCTTAGTTGCATAGAACTCCCTTTAGTGCTGAACGGACTTTCATAAAATTGATTTTCCGAGCACACCTTTTAGCAGCTATAAGCTTGAAATATGAACCCTTCATAGCTGAGAGCATTTCATTTTTTTGTGGCCCGCTGACTAATGATCCTGACGAAAGGGGGGAGTGTGTTTGAAATTCTCCTCGGCGAGCCATTTCCATAATTAAACACTGCTAATTATAGAGCTTTGGATGACTTTAAACAAACACTCGCTGCTTTTCACGCCTTCAATTAGGAGATTTATGCAAATGGCCTAACATTGGTGCAGATGTCAACCGTCACCATTTTTCCGGGAGTGGGAAATCGGTACGATTCCCGACATTACATTACAGTTTCCCAATAAAACATCTGCGTGCGTCTCATTGTGCTCTCTCATGATCATTGATTCTCCACTCTACTGTGAACCGAATTAAGAGTGCACTCATGCCACATACTTGGACTTATTTGTACATATTGAAGATAACCAAACCAGACAAGCTACTAACTTGCTGTCACTGGCATAACACGAGCACATGACCAGTCGCTAACTAGCTAGCAATCACTGGAGGTCACCTGTAAAGGCGTACCGACACCCGTTAGCGCTGGGAGTTCTATTGCAGGAAATACCGTACATTTTTATGGCGTTGCAACAATGTCAGAATGTAAATCACCTTCCTTGGATGAGATTCCTCACATTTTGGCCTCGTAAATATATCAGAGTTTCAATGAATTTATGAACGTGCATATGCAGAAACGCAGTTGTTCATGAAAGAAGCTAAAAAGCACAACCTGTATCGATCATACTTGTAGTTGTAGTTTTGGCAGGGAAAGATGTACATATTTATGATGGTTCTGACAATCTCGCGTTGCACATATATGAGATAGTTATTTAATTCAAATTTGAATATGCCAACAGTGTCTTCAGTGCGCCCCATGAAAAAAAAATGCTGTTGACAGTTTGTCGGCAAATATATCAGATGATTAATGGTGTATTTATTTGGAAATGTGCATCTGATTGTCAGCATGCTGTGCAGCACCGACCGCATATGAAAAAAGTAAAAACGTACTTCCATTGTTGTTGGTTGTTTGGCGTGGAAATACCCTGCATTTTTATATTTCTCACAAAGAGGAGTCGCAAGAATATCAGATGATGGAACGTGTATTAATTTTTGAATATGAATCCATTCTCCACCACGACTGTGGGGGAAAATAGCCGACCAACACCCACACGTGGCGGATAGCGGCTGTCAATTTATCTAGCCTTTGACAGCAAGCCACTAGAAGCCATTATATCAGACAAATTATATATGAAGATTAACATCAAGTCATTTGTTAGAATGGAAGCAAGACCAGTAATTCACACATCAACAGTCTTTAAATTATTAAAAAGATGGAAAATCATAATTGGCTGTATATTTCTCAGCCCCATTCTTCTCTGCCCTGGATACTTGACATTCACTGTGGGTTTGTAATGTAAATGGCATGGGGGGGGGGGGGAATAAGGTGCTATCTTAACACCGGAGAGTGACTGACTCATGAATGGATGCGAGGCATCTACAGGTGGCGGTCAATTATCATTTCAATAATCGAGTATCGGCGCGCTCCACTGCAGAGTGTGACACATTTTTTATCTCCATGCATTTCAATGAAGTCTGAAGACCGGTACATAAAAGGTTATCACCTAGGAAACATATTTGCCTGGGCGCAAGTTAAACAGGCGGATGAGATCGGCATAGATATTCAATTTAACCAGTCAACCCTGACCTATAAATATTTTAACAAAAACCCCGGTGAGAATACACCCCGCCCCCATCACGCCGCCCCCCCCCCCTTCTTTCACGCAATTTTATTTCAACGGCGGGAAATGCAAGGAAGGACGTACGATAGAAAGTCAAACACATTGTAGCTTATCTATTAGAAGGATTGTTTAATGCCTCTGCCTCTTGCCAGAGGGATGTGCCTAATCTTAAAAAAAGAACAGATTTACACTAAAGCGGCCTCCGAAGTTGAGCTGGACTAATCTATAAATGGTGAGCTGACAAATCTGGCCTGACACGACGGTGCGTTCGCAGGGAAGGCTCGCGGGATGGGCATTAATCACAGCGAGAGCTCGGGCACACTGGGGACGCCTCAAAGTGAGCTGGAGGTTACGCGGGCGAAGGGATTAATCAATACGGGCCCATCACGGGGGCGCACCGGCAGCACTTAAAGCCCCCCGCGGTACCCCGGGCGTGACGCACTCAGCTGACGCTCTAGTAGTCACAGAGAAGTGGCTCAGAAGCAGTTCATGATGTACTGATGGATGCTGATCAGCATTCACTTTCACTTACTCAACATGTAGTCCAGTTTGTTTGCAAGATTTTTTAGGTAGGGAGTTAGAGGATTAGGGTGTGGAGAGTTAAAGTTAGGATTAGGAGTTATGGTTTCAAATTGGGGTTAGGGTGGAGGAAAAAACGGCTTGGCAATGATTGCCACACTCATTGAGTGGACGTGCATTTTGGCAACAGGCACTCATGAAGCTTCACTTTTTAACCGCAAGAATTCCAACAAAACAACAAGACAATGGTCGGCCACTCCTGAAAAGTAACGGTACAGGACTTTTAAAAGTACGAACTGGAGCTCGTAGGAGGGAGCACATACTGTAACTCCAATTCTGCTCTCCCCTCACTGGCTGCCTGAACACTTTGGATTTCATTGTAAGATTCTTTTGTTAGTTTTTAAATCTTTAAATGGTCTCATTCCACTTTACGTCTCACAGCTCCTCCATTCCTACATATCAGCCCGGGGCCTCAAATCAGCGAACCGGAGGGTACTGGAGGTACCGAGGGGCAAGCGGAGGGAGGCTCAGAGGGGATCGAGCCTTTTCTGTTGCTTGTCCCTAACTTTGGAATGAACTTCTGTTTAACATTAGGCAAGGCCCCTTGCTGTTCATTTTCAAAAATTGTCTTGAAATGCATTTAATATTTTTTGGACTGTTGGTGTGTTTTTAATGTATTGTTTTCACTGTATAACTTATCTTTACTTTACATACAGCACTTTGTATACAGCAAAAATTGTTTTAAGGTGATATGTAAAGTTGAGTAGACTTGAATGTATAACCTGGCCCATTGAGCGCCAATGCATTGCCGTTCAGTTGCTTTGCTCGGTGCACGGCAGGCTTTAGAGTTGTGGTAAGGATAAGGAACGGGACACACAGCTTCATAAAAAGAAGGTGTTTCATCTTCCTTTAACTGGTATGGGCTGTTATATGGACTGAACTCTCCTACTTGTTGATCTGACTGCCTCCAAATAGATTGTGCTGGGATTTCGATTGACTCCTTCACACACTGATTAGCTTCAAATCCGAGTACACTCTTGCGTAGCGATGACATAGTTGTGTCTCGACAAAGGACGGTGCCACCCGGTCCTCCTTTGAGATTTGAGTCTTCCACCCACTCACCGAGCTACCCACTCTCACATCCCGACAGCAGATCTGTCAACCCCCACGTCCACGCGGAAGCCCCTCCTCATTTCATTCAGTCGACAAGGGCCGCTGTAGCAGAAAGCAGACAGGAGGGGAAACCTCCAGCTATTTGTCAACTTGGCGCCCGTGTCAAGATGTCATGCCCAGGGACATCACCCCCCGCGAAACTCCTCCCACCCATGTAACATGCAGCTGGCTGGCATGTTAGCAGAGGAGACAGGCCTTATGGTTGGAGCACCGGCAAGCTGTCAAGCGTGCTCCAGTCTGGCAGTCACTGAGCACTTCCTCTCCCTTGCTCTTTATCCATCGAGCGATCGCCACTTCTTATCCACTCCACTCATCCGTCATGACCAATTTTTCTCCCCCAGAATACTTCAAGGGCTGCTTGTTTTGATGCTTCTTCCACGAAATCAATCTGCTCTTCTTTATCTCCATGCCTTGCAAGAATGGAAATGAGAAATATTTGTTTAAGTCGCTATTCCTTGAAGTGGCCCTCATTTTTATTTGATTTTTTTGCCTCCTTGTTTTTATCACTATAGCATCTTAGCTTTTTCTTGGTCCTTTTAAATCAGTTGCAAAATGCGGAAAGTGGAGCGAGAAACTTGAATGGGGTTTGATTTAATTCCAGAACAATGACGGCACACCCTTAGGTAGTCGTTAGCCACTTGCAGGGCACATATAATGAAGCAACCATTCACCCTTACAATCTATTGACAAAACGTATGTACAAGTACACTCGATTATTTTTCCTGATTTTATTTTTTTTAAGGGTGGTCACATGTGTGGGAGAATCTCTCTCTGAATTTTCTGAACTCCTGTTTCCACAACACTGAGAAAAATAATGCAGCCCGAAGGAATTTTGCCTGATGTTATGTTGTTGTTCTCTAAACAGTGTCAACTGAATCAACAGCGCTTCGTGGACCAAGTGTTATTGTTGGGCCTTGCCGGCAGTCTGCTGCTGTTCAGCGTGATGAAACAAGCCTTCCTCTTGTTGTCTTCTCTGGGAAAAAGCACAAACATCCCAGGAGTGGCTTTGAGCAACATCGGATGGGTTGAGGGTGATCATTCCATTTTAGTTGTCACACCACCCTGGAGACCTCCAATCCGGCCAGATTATGAAACTGAAATAACAACAACAAGAAATCAAATCAAGTAGCATATGAGACATACAAAACAACATTTACTCGACATGTATGAGCAGCAAATTGATCGCTCTGGTTTGTCTTTAAGCTCCTTTTGGACATTTTACAGTAAGAGTGCAGAGGATTTATCTGCTTTGAAATGCAAACAGCATATTTATGGGTCAGACATGGGAGATTATATCACTTTTTTTTCTTCAGTTCCATAGTGGGTTTGATAACATTTTACAATGTTTCAGAGTAAAATTCCTATTTGCTCATACAGGTTCGGCTGCTCTTTCTTGACAACTTTGACAGCTCTGTCATTGTTTATGTGCTTTGTCTCGTTTTCAAGGAATTGTGCTGTCCATCGACCACCACCCCTCCCGCCACCACGTTCTGTCTATTTTTATTTTCCATTTTTACCTCGACACCCCAGCCCGACTCCATCTGCTACTTTTGCTCCTCCTTCAAAAAAAGAAAAACGTGGAATTCCCAGGGCTAATTAACGAGCGCACCCTCACAGACGGCCAAGGGGTTGCACCACCTTGCCTCAAGAGGCCCTTTTATTGAAAAGGTGAATAAATGAGAGTGCGACTGGACATGGCGCGCCAGACAACAGTGGGAAATGGCACACTGTTTGTGTTTGTACTTTTGGGGGGAAGGCTGCAATATTAACTGGACACAATATTAGGCACACAAGCTTTCATCTATCTATCTATCTATCTATCTATCTATCTATCTATCTATCTATATATCTAAATTGTTTTAGTTTTGAATTAACTAAATTGGTTGTATGTTCTTAATTTTACATCATTTAAATAATGATCTATAATTTAATCAAAATTTTGTTTTGTAATTTCATGATTTAATGTATTCATTTTTAAACTTTGTATTCAATATATTTATTTACATATTTTGTATTTATTTAATGTATTCACATTAAACTATATCACACTTGCTTTATTTTAATCATTACATTTTCAATTACAATTTTTTTTTCTGAACATAAAAATGTTAGTTTTGATTACTTGTATTCATTATACAGTACCGGTACTTTAATTCGAACTTTAATTTCATTTCAGTTTGATCTGGGTCTTTGTGTGCAGTATTATGTAAAAAAAATGCACTCCTCGAACAATATAACATCTTTTATAATTGTGGATTTTTATGACAGATATTTTACTGGATCGAATACAAAGTGTAGGTGTGCCTAATGAAATGGCAACCACAAACATTGGAGCGGGAGGGTGGACGGGTGTTCTTTGGTGCCACCATGCTGTGCCTCAGCCAGACATCCTGGACAGATCTGCGGCCGGGCCTCACGCCGATCTGCTCCACAAGCTCACATCAAAGTTGTGGTACTGGCACGTCTGACTCCGCGCTCTCTCAAAGGCATCTGCTGAGCACGTGGATGATGGTCGGCTGGGAGGCAGCTGAAAGATTCATGGGGCTGGATGTGACATTAGCTAACTGCTTGATTGATGACCCTCATGAGTCACCATTGGAGACCAGTTTAAATGTTGAAGTGTGGTTTGGTGGCGCCACAGATAGACTTCGATACAACATGGTATTTGAGCATGGAACTCCACCCTAGGTAAAAAATAGAATAAAATAAAACAAAAAATACTCCTGCCATTGGCTTGCAGCCAGTTCGGGGTGTATCCTGCCTACTGCCTGAAGACAGCCGGGATAGGCAACAGCATGCCCGTGACCCTCGTGAGGTTAAATGCCTCAGATAATGGATAAAAAAAATGGTCATACGGTCGAACCTCTTTTCAACGTACCCAATTTACATTTTCACCCATATCACATTTACATTTCAAAGTCCCGATTTCACATCATTCATTTTCCATTTGCCGATTTTGTTGACAAAGCCACAAATAGACAACAACAATGACAAAGGGAAACAGAAGATGAACACCCGGAACAGTAAAGATACAATGAAAAAAGCAATGGACCAAGTATCAATCCCTGGGGCACTTCACAAGAAAGAGGCGCTGAACAGGACAGGGCATCACCAACCTGCACTGAAAAAAAACAGCCACCAAATATGGTTTTCTACCACTATACTGTAAATATCATTACTTAATCACTGTAGCACAATATTTTAGAAATAATGTACTCGTGACACCAAATGAGCAACCTCCCTTTCCTGATTGTCATTCGGTTGTCATTCCTGCCGAGCCAGATTTGAGGAACAGCCTGCACCATTCACACTCCTCCTGACATTCTTTGCCAGTTAATGGGGGCTCCTGTGGGCCATCGCAAGGGGTCCCGTCAAGCCCGTGTCTGGTGAGGACGCAGACAGCACAGGCGGTGACCAGGGTGGGTGGTTGGTGCTGGGCATCTGTGACTGGCACTGGCATGAGAGCGCTTTTATTTCATTTCCCCAAACGCACTCACACACACTCACACACACGCGCGCGCACACACACGCAGTGCAATGGGCATCCATACAAGTGAGGCACCACAACACATGTCATGAAATACTTTTTGTGTGATCTAAGCTGAGTTGATGCTCTCGTGACACTTTGGACAGCGACAACATGGAAGCTGCTGAAAATTCAAAAGAGAATTTTAGAACTTTTGTCGATAGCGCTAAACAATTTTCAGAAAATTTACGTCAGAAAACCCGCATCACTCCATACTACAGACAATACATATAAATGTGCAGTAATTCAATTTGTATGACCTCATGTTCCTAATTAAAACATTAGTCGTGCATTTATATCATTTAAATTTAATTAATGTGTTGGTTAATTTAAATTGTATTTGTTTTTCATTCTTTACAATTACGCTAGAACAAACTCCACACAGGAAGGCCGAAGCCGGAATCAAACCTTGCACCTTTGCACTGTGAGGCAGACGTGCTAACCAGTCGACCATCGTGCCACCCCTCTGAAATTTTTTTTATTTAATTAATTCTTCTCTATGGGAACACGTGAGAAAATCTAAAGGATTGTCTGCTAGGATACATTCCAGTTGTCTCCAATCATGCATTCTGATTTAAATGTATAGGATACTATTAGCTGTACCGACTGATAAAAAATGCAAGACAGTGCAGCCAAACTAGCTAACACGGCGTGCATACGTGTTAACACGCATTAAAACCCGTAAAACACGCGTCTCTCTTTCTCCCCTTAATGGTCGACCATTAAACATGCATTAAACATTCACTGATGGCGAGACAACCTGCAACAAGTTTAATTGGCAAAAACATCAATAAATGAATGCTTCTAACAATAGAATTAACATTAAAGCGTACACGGAAAAGAACACATACCAGCTCGGTCAAACGTCTTTGAGTCCATGCTGTTATTTGAATGATGTTTTCATGCATACATTGGACTAACGTCTTAAATCTGCATGACATATGTTACAGGATGTGACCCAAGACACATTTTTGTAAACACTGAAGACAATCAAGAGTCTTCAAAGAATGCAACAAATAATACATGTAGCCGCCAAGAAGGTACACTATTTCTATACACAGTCAACACTGAACACCATCTGGAGTCTTCAAAGCATGTGACATGTTTTTTGTAAATCATGAAGACAATCTTGGGATGCAACGTAAATGTCTTTTTTTCTCGTGCTGAGCATGCAAAGCTTTTCTGTTAGCTGCGGTATTTAGACCACAGACATGCCATAGGTCGAATATATTGATAGCCTAAAATTATGCGATTAGTAGTGATACAATTCATAAGTTGCCCAAAATTATTACATCCATGAGGCCTAATACGTGTAGACAGGCTGCGAAACACACACACACGTACGCGAATACACACTTAGCTCTACGTGACTCTCCAAACACTCCATTGCATTGAGTGGCGAAACCTTAACCTCCATTCAGAACAAAGTGATGGCGACGCAGGCCCAGTTAAGAGGGGAGGGAATCAAAGGGGTAGGGGGTGCGATTTAGCAATTCAAGGGGATCAAATGCTCGCCTCATGAGAACGCTGCGTCGGATGGAATGAAAGCGAGCTCTGTGGCGGCGCTTAAGTCAGGCGAGACACCCGCTGAGAGGGAGCAATCAGGCCTGTAGGAGCCTTCACACTGTCAGGGGTCAAACCCGTAGAGCCTCAAGTCTACCCGCCTTCTGTTTTCCTCTACTTTGCAATTTCTCAGCAGGTACAGTAACCCAACACCGATCGGAGGGATCACTCGTCACAGACATGGTGGCGCAGGATGCAGGGGCACTTTTTTCATTATCCTGTTGGCATGGTTACCAATTTTCATCAGATCCATCCATCCATCTACTTTCTAATTTGCTGATCCTCACAACAGTCGCGGGCATGCCCATCCCAGTGGGCATCGGGCAGTAGGCAGGGAACACCCTGAACTGGCTGGAATCGAACTCTGCACCTCTGCACTGTGAGGCGAACGTGCTAAACAGTGAATCACCATGCCACCCTGCACTGATTATTTGGAATTTAATTACATTTTGTGTGTGCGTGTGTGTGTGTGTGTGTGTGTGTGTGTGTGTGTGTGTGTGTGTGTGTGTGTGTGTGTGTTTAATGCAACTTTATTTTACCAAGATGGCATTAGGTAGTGCAACTATTGTCATGACTTTCAGCCAGCCTTTAGTGAGTGTTTCAGTGTCATGATAGTTGGAGAACAGGTTTTATTGATGTAGCTGTCTGGTTCCAGTTTTGATTTCATTCCGCTGGCTTACTAGGAATCATACTGACCAACTTTTTGTTGATTTACATTGGATTTTGGGTGACTCGTATTAGAAACCTTCTTTAGTTCTCCCACTAGCTGCTGACTGGCTAGCTTCCATATGTTTGTCCCTTGTGACCAAAAAGTAGAGTGCTATCCATTCTGTGTTATGTTTTACATTGCATTTGGGTTGGATTCTTAAATTACTTTTAGACTATTTTTTGCTTTTTTTAATAGTTTATTGAGAAAACAATGCCTTTACCAAGGTGGGAAAAAGACACCAAGACGCAACGAATATTTTGCCTTTTTGCAAGGTTATGCAGAACCAATCCAATTTATTGACATGTAAAGCAGGCCAAATGGGATATTTGTTTGTAATTACTAGCTAAAAGCTCCCCCGCCGAGTACAGTAACAATGGTCTTAATTTCCCCGCTAACCTCAAAGTAAAAACATGGAAGATAAAAATTGGCATTGCAGCTCACGGCGACTTTGTGTGCCAATATTTTTCTTAACATGCCAAGACAAATCATATTAATGTGTAACCAAAGAATACATTTGGCCTCAAACAGACCGAGTGGTGCCGGTAAACTTCATTAAAGAGAAAATGCTTTTAAGGGACCTCTCCTTAATGAGTGGTAATTATAAATAAGCTCCTTTGTGGAAGCCCCCCCACCTCCATCATGGGTGGGCTTGCCAGCCTAAGAGAAGGGCCGGCTCCGATGACGACTTTGTCGCTATAGCTTACAAAGTGGACAAAGGACCATTTGTCAACATGGTTAAGCAATAAAAGGTTAGAACTTTTGTGCTGATGGATGGAGGGAAAAAAAAGTCATTGGATCAAATTTAAAAAGCATCAAAAAGGAAAACCTTGAATTCGTGTGAACACGTAAGACGAGATGATGACAACTACAATACCCGTGAATGACACTAAATACCAAAACGGTATCCAAGTAGGATGAGGGTTGACCTCTGACATTTTAACATTCATAATTTAGTGTAGCAATGGGGTCACTCCTTGTAATAGTAACAACAACTTAACTGTCTTAACGTAATGGTTCTTGGGGGATTCATGTGATTTGTGTCGCAGAACCGCACCGCATACGAACTGCGTCAGAAATGTTCCAGGACTAGCGTCACGAAAGATTCTGTTCAAATCCATATTACCCACTTCCTCTGCCACTCCTGGAAGGATTCTTCTCAGCCCTCCATGTCTTCAAAACGAGAGTCGGCGATGACCCCTTGAGCTTGGGAAAGAGGAACCAGGTCAGGTGGGTCAGGATATCGCTCCAGCACGGGAATGTTTTTTTTTGGGCCATGAACTGGCAGATGCTTAGGGCATTATGAACATTATGGTGAGGCAGCCATGAGCTGTGCTGTCAAAACTCTCACCTGCTCTCACACACTGAATGATGCAAAGGCTGCAGGATCTCTTTGTAGACTGAGTGATCGTCTGGCCCACACTGAAGGGGAAAAACGTGTAATTTGTTTACAATATAACTTCTGTGACACCAGTCCTGAAAATTTCACCCAACTTGCATGTTAATATTCACATGGCTGTAAGCCGTTCCTCCTTGGCAGAGATACCAAACAAATAGAAACATAACCTACTTGGGAAGGTGCGAGTTGTCTTCAATGCACCAACAGGAACTCATCTGAGACTGACAGTGACAAGGCGTTGATCCTTTCCCCTCTTAAAACACATTGCCGCCTCCTGACAACTTTCCCTCATTGTAGTCAGATGCCAAAGCGTGTGGATTTAAAGACCACGGTGACACGCGAGCACCCCGAAGATGCTTGGGAGTGCGCGCCAAAACGCAAACGATCGTTTGAGGTTCAACTCGCCGCTCAAGTTATTCCCCATGTCGGAGTGATGCTAAAATGACATTTCCTCGCTACGGGGGGAGAACGACACGCTGACAGGAAGTTCAGAAGATGGCGATGATGCGTGCTGATACGACAGCTCGCACCTGTGATACCTGCTTAGACAAACCCTCTGACGACAAGATAAGCACGGAACAACATGGATTTGTTTGACTTTCTCCTAGTCTCCCAGCCTCTCTTGTTGTTGCTAAGCTAGAATGTTTACACGGCCCCTCCGGGCTATTTTCACTTTCCAGCAACCAAAATAGCAGTCAACAACCTCCCCTCCTCCCCAACAGCCACCTCCCCAAAAGACAAATGTGCATTGATGAGGATAAGAGGAGAAAGGGACAAGACAAGCTTGGGGGATTAGAGGCCCTAAAACTCCTGCAAAGCACTCTCTAGTCTACAGTCTGTCTTCATGAGGAGGTGGGTGCGGGGTGGGGGGTTGACGTTTCTTTTGGGAAGGTAAAATGGGGGGCTTCAGAGCGACGCTCGGTGAGGATTAGGAGGCGCGTGGCCCTGTTTGCTTCCAATCAGGTCGGATTACAATAGAATAAGCAGCTTTGACACATTGTGAGGTTAATTCTGCTCTGTTGACGGGTAGCCCAAAGTCCACTCAAAGTAACATGATGTCCAAAATGTACAAATTTGTTCCTCAACATAGGCAAGATGTCTCGAGTACTTTCATTCACTTGTTCTTGTTTACTTTCATTTGTATGTAGAACTATTGATCCAAAAAAGGCCTACAGGTCTCCAATCTTGCTCTTTGGTCGACTTTGAGAGGGAAAAGCTGATTGCTTGGTTGCTTACGTGATTGCATTCTCTAATTATGGGGACATACTGCCATACTTGTAGCATATTTTCAAAAGCAAAGTTGAAGAATCAGCAAAATGTGAGCCTGACTCAATGTGGGATTGTTTGATTAGACGGCACAATCCCCAACTCTGAACCCTAACCCTTGATCTCAAATTTAACCCGACGCCATAACCATAACCAAAGCTCCTCACGACTAACCCCGCCCCATAACCATTCTCAATTATTTTCTGATACACCCCAACTCCCTTCTAGGAAGAAGAAAACATTTTGCACCCCAACAACTCTCCCCGACTATAAATAGTATGATTTGTCTTTTAAATTGTGATAGGTACAAGGCTGCGTAATACTGTATCCTTCTAAAACTTTTAAAAAAAACATCAAATATTTGGGAAGGACTGATGTAATGGTAACGCCTAACCGAGAGACATAATCCTGATCTTGACCCAACCTTTACCATAACCCTAAGGTCTGTATTATTATTATTTTTTAATCCATCTATTATCCGAATCACTTATCTTGACGAGGGTCACGGGCCTGCTACAGCTCAGCTGGTTCCGGGCAGTCGGCAGGGCACACCATTTTTGTCAGTGTCGGACTATGTTCACTGAAAAAACTTTTTGTCGAATTTACTTTTATGTACTTACTGTATGTAGATCTGATCAGTCCTTTATCGCCATTTGCACCTTTCCAAACTGTTGCTATCGTAGAAACGTGTGTTGGGTAAGAGCAGGACTAATCGGTAGACTACATGGAAACATGTCGACCACACGTGACTTTAGGACAAATGTGTTATAAGTGTGTACGAACTAATCTAGCTTGCATGTATTTGTGAAACTAGGATCTGATCCAGTCCAGTTGAGGATAGCACTGACGCACAATCCCTCGCTGCGATCGAGTCAGGCTGGTAAAACCTCGGACTTCGCAATCGGAACATGGTGAGCGCAAAGCGTGGTCCATGGGACCCTAAAAAGGGGCCTCATACATTTTTTCAAACCGGGCATATGGACTTTAGCTTCTGTTTGAGGCTCACTTGAGAGCTCCTGAAAAGGTCTGGCTGTGTTTTGGAATTTGGAGGTGAATGAGCAGCATCAAGAGGAGTCTGCAGACCCTTCAGAAGTCCGCAAGCCCTCCGTCTTCTACCTTTTTTCTTCCTCCCTCTGCCTCAACAAAGAATAAAGGAAAACCAGGAAAATTCAATAATGCCTTTGAGAGGAAGGATTACCTGAGGAGCTTTAAGCCCCCCCTCCTCCTCCTCTTCCTCTTTCTCCCAACATCCCTTTTCCAGCTCCTTGCACTCCCCAGCTTGGCTAAAGACGCACATCAAAATTCCTCTTTGAAGCCACGACAGACAATTAACCTCCCCGGAGTCCGACAATACAGATTGCTTGGGATGCGTGACACATTTCAGAAGGGTGGGGTCGGTACGTGCTTGTTTGTTTGTTTGTTCGGTTTTATTTCTTGTTGAATTCTTTAATGAAGTGGCAGTTCGGAGACAACCCATTTCTGTCAGTGCTGGAGAAGTAGGCTAAACCTCAGGAGGAAGGTCCTCACTTTGCCGTACGAAGCCTTTGCATGCTGGTAGTTGTAATCCTGAGCACTTGCGCTCAAGAACGCGGCAAACAAAAGGAATCTGATGTCTCGCAAATATGGCCGCAGCCATGCATTGATAAGGTTGGGCCTAATTATAGACAAACAATCACTCACCCTCTAATTCACAACTATGGGCAATAAAAAAAACAAAAAAACAATCGGATTCAGAAACAATGGCAATTTTTTCGTGTTGATGATAATAATCAAGCGCTAGTTTGAGACATATGCATTCTGTTGCGCGCTTGCAATGATCGAAAAACAACAACCAAAGTCACCAAGAGGCTGACTTGTGACAGATTTTTTTTTTTTTTTTAAAGAATTGCCTTTTTTAGGGCCCCCCCATGCGCTC